>NW_027311751.1:0-226989 GCF_918797505.1 Bemisia tabaci | reverse complement strand
TTCGGAACGTTTCATCCCACAAAAATCTGAAAGAGAAGTATTCTCCCGCCGAAAATCTGCTGAAAATAGCCAAAATTTCAGTTTTGGTTCCTAGTTTTAAATGCCCATGGATTTTCCCGCCAATGGCGCTCACAAAACTACTCACGCTCCTCCGCCGATGTTAGCGATCTGGACTAATCTGTGAGTTACGACAACTCGATTATCAGCTGACTGACAGCCGGCCTTGGCTGGCCGTGGAGGCCGAAACGAGTGCACCCAAACGAACGATATTGGGGGATAAGGATCAGGAATCCTGCGATGTCTGTCACACAGAAACAACAACATCAACAAATTGATCAATTAAAAAGAAAATGAGATTGGTTTGTGAATAATTTCTTAATCTATTTTCATTTTGGACCGATGGCAATGACAATTTACTCTTGATAAACCACAATTAGGTAATATTTTCATTATTCTTGTTCACATACGAGGTACCGCCATCTTGGTGCACTCGTTTCGGCCTCCATGAGCGAGAACCAATCAGAATTGGATTTTTTTTTAGGCCACTTTCAGCCCAACCCTGGCCCAACCAAAAGTGAGTTGTCGTAACTCTGGGTATAAAGGGACTCTACCTCGGTCCATTCCAGATTATAATATTTGCAATTGGTGAAAATGTAATCTTTATTCCCGTTTGTGACACTGTGAAGGCCTAAAATCCGGTTAACCAATCAGAAATGGATTCGCATTGTCTTGACTCTCATTATAAAGGGACTCTAGGTGCTTCTGTGAGTGTGTGAAGGCCTAGATACACACGGCGATTAATCGCCGCGATTGCAATCGCGGCGTTTAAACGCAGGTGTATTCGGTCAATCGCCGCGACGGGCGAGTGAAATTCTCGGAATTTCTCCAATCGCCGCGATTGAATCCAAAGTAGGATTCAATCCTACTTTTTGGGCGAGTAGATGCATTTGTTGAGTCCTGTTTATTCTTGATGGATGCGAAATCCACCAGTACATGTGGTCTACATGTGTTTTTGTTTACGTTCTTCTGTCTTCGAGGTGCTCGTCAATTAGTTTTATAGTATGTTTATTTTTACATTTGATGCGAAAATTGTTAAAATTGCAGCAGAAGTGTGTCCGTTCATTAGCCACTTATTATTCAAGAGAGGCACCAGAACTTCAGAAATAGGAAACATTATTCAGTTGAAAATCTTCATCTTCATTCAATTAAAAAAAGGCACTAGTCTTTTGGGCACAGTACTTACGACTATCCTGTTATCAATATGATCAACTAGATAAGATACTGATCATTTTAAGGTTATAATAACATTAACAATTAGCGCTGATCGCGGCGATTAATCGCTAGGTGTATACGTGATCGCACTGATGGCCTCTGTTGATTGTATTGCGTTGAGCGATGCGACCCGAACCAACCCAATCGCGGCGATTAATCGCCGTGTGTATCTAGGCCTTAAATGAGTGCGGGAATCCATGGCGGCAAACGAAAAATTGATTTGAACTTATTGTCCTCTTGATTTTTCCACATTTCTCCTTCGAAACGTATTTTAAATGCCTAAAACGAATGTATTAAGAAAGTTGGGACTACGTCCTACTATAATACATTTACTTTTGCTCGGTACCAGGCAGTAATATCAGATAAAGTTAGTTTTTCTTCTGCTCATGGTGGTTCTGCCGGTTCAAACAGGCCGTTACAGTCGTAGATGACAGTTACTCCCAAATGAAATTAATCGGCCGACGACGGACCAAAACTAACCTAAAATTATACAAATATGAGTGTGTAAGTGAATTTGGGCAAAAATCAATCTAAACTACTTTGTTTCCGCAATTTGATTTAGTTCCCGCCCTACATTTGAATTTCAAACTTGACCCGATTTCGCCGCCAATCCTATAGCCAATAGTAGAGGTGATTGAAAAGAAGCTTCATTTTTTATTTTAGCGCTCCGTCTTTACGTCTTTGATGCGGCTGCAACAAAGCGGATGAAACCCATAGAGTACATAGAGTCGTAATGTAATTGGGAGAGCTGGCGCCACTTTTAAGCATTTTCCATGTCCCGAATTCCGAGACTCCTGTGTGACGCCGGGTCACTTTTTCGATACATAATCGATTGTTTGCGATACACGTACCCAGCCATCCGATGACAACAACAACAAAGGAGATAGGAATTACCACGTATTCCACACCGCCACTTTGGATCGAAAATGTATCGAGAAAGCGACCCGAACTCGGCGCACACCGGGTTCGGAATTCGTCGAGCAGAACATGGCGCCAGCTCTCTCATTTACATTACAACTCTACAGGGTGATCCAAAAGTCCCTTCCACCCCCTCTAACTTTTTACCTAATTGAGGTAAAGATTTGAAACTTGGGGGATATTCCTAGGTCAAAGGGAGCTACTTTTTGGCCCCCCTAAAATTTTCAGGAGGGCCCTCCTTGGGGGGGAAACGGCCCCCAACTTTTAATTTTCAAATGGGAAGACCCCCTTTGTAATAGCTCGTTCGAAAGAGCATAAAAAAAGAAAACTTTTCGCGCAAACCCGAAGTCAATATCTCAAACCGTTTCAAAATGGCGGCCGGTTAAAGTTCAAAATGGCCGAAAATTCACACCGGTTATTTGTCAATGGATTTGCGCGAAAATCGGCATGTAGGGGTATTTTGACACGAGAAAAACGAATTTGACGTTAGATTTTCAAAAAAACCGAAATTTCCAAAATGGCCGCCGGTTAAAGTTTAAAATGGCCGAAAATTGTCACCTCGGTTTTTTGCCGATGGATTTGCCTAAAACTTGGAATTTGAGAGTATTTTGGCATAAGATAAACAAATTCGGACTTAGATTTCTAAAAAAATCAATTTTTTGTCATTTTGAACTTTAACCGGCGGCCATTTTGGAAATTTTGGTTTTTTTGAAAATCTAACGTCAAATTCGTTTTTCTCGTGTCAAAATACCCCTACATACCGATTTTCGCGCAAATCCATCAACAAATAACCGGTGTGAATTTTCGGTCATTTTGAACTTTAACCGGCCGCCATTTTGAAACGGTTTGAGATATTGACTTCGGGTTTGCGCGAAAAGTTTTCTTTTTTTATGCTCTTTCGAACGAGCTATCACAAAGGGGGTCTTCCTATTTGAAAATTAAAAGTTGGGGGCCGTTTCCCCCCCCAAGGGGGGCCCCCCTGGAAATTTTTGGGGGGGCCAAAAAGTAGCTCCCTTTGACCTAGGAATATCCCCCAAGTTTCAAATCTTTACCTCAATTAGGAAAAAGGTTAGAGGGGGTGGAAGGGACTTTTGGATCACCCTGTATGTACTCTATGATGAAACCAAAATGGAATGACGAACTCCCTGGCTATTTTCTGTCTCTCTCGCACACATTCGAAGCCTCCCTGGCTGTCATCTGTCTCTCTAGCAACCTCTAGCGTTCCGGCTGGCGATTTTCTATCTCTCTTGCACTCATTAGCAGACGCCCTGGCTGCTTCCTGTCTCTCTCCCACACATAAGCGGGCTCCTTGGCTGTTTTCTGTCTCTCTCGCACTCATTAGCAGGTTCCCTGGCTGTTTTCTGTCTCTCTCGCACACATAAGCAGACTCCCTGGCTGTTTTTTGTCTCTGTCGCACAATCTGTCAACCCGCCTGGCGATTATCTATCTCTCTCGCACACATTAGCGGGCTCCCTGGCTGTTCTCTGTCTCTCTCGCACACATTCGAAGCCTCCCTGGCTGTCATCTGTCTCTCTTGCAACCTCTAGCGTTCCGGCTGGCGATTTTCTATCTCTCTTGCACTCATTAGCAGACGCCCTGGCTGCTTCCTGTCTCTCTCGCACACATATGCAGGCTCCCTGACTGTTTTCTGTCTCTCTCGCACTTATTAGCAGGCTCCTTTGCTGTTTTCTGTCTCTCTCGCACATATTCGCTGGCTCCCTGCCTGTTTTCCATATCTCTCGCACACATTAGCGGGCTCCCTGTCTGTTTTCTGTCTCTCTCGTACACATAAGCGGGCTCCCTGGCTGTTTTCTGTCTCTCTCGCACAAATAGGCGGGCTCCCTGCAATCTCGCACACTCTGGCGTCCCGCCTGGCGATTATCTATCTCTCTCGCACACATTAGCGGGCTCCCTGGCTGTTCTCTATCTCTCTCGCACACATATGCAGGCTCCCTGACTGTTTTCTGTCTCTCTCGCACTTATTAGCAGGCTCCTTTGCTGTTTTCTGTCTCTCTCGCACATATCCGCTGGCTCCCTGCCTGTTTTCTATATCTCGCGCACACATTAGCGGGCTCCCTGTCTGTTTTCTGTCTCTCTCGTACAAATAAGCGGGCTTCCTGGCTGTTTTCTGTCTTCTGTCTCTCTCGTACACATAAGAGTGCTCATACACGGAAGACCCGTCGGCGGGAGACGCGACTAGACGTGTCGTAAACAGCTCCCATTAAATAGTAATTCTCATTGTGTTAAATGCAAACATCAATTTTAACATAGTAACTGCGTATAAATAAACTTTGAGTGAACCCATTTTTGTTGTAATCAGTGCTTCAGTGCTTGTGTGTGTCCAGAAAACTGGGAAATACAAATCACACAAAGCCTGCGCTCCATCAAAGGAATTCTAAAAATCTAAAGAATTCAATCGCCCTTGCACTGATATGTCTCTTTATCACTCACCGCGCGGCACAAAGCGAAGCTCACGGATAAAGTCGCCTAATGTTGTGGTACCCACATCAAATTCCAGCCGTTCCCTTGTTGCCACACGGACCATCGGCTCAGTTACTCTGCCCGAGTCCATGATAGATTCAGACCATCGATTACTACGGTCCACGTCCAAAAAGCTGTTGGCTAACTGTACTCCCAATATTTCACCAACTGTAACACCTGAAATGTCAACATCGCAGACCAAGAAAGCATCACCACATACCCTGATAAAAATGGCTAAGAATAACACACTAGCAGGCGATGAGGCGAAGAGAAAAGGGAGAAAAGCGGCAACAACAACACCTGATAACTCAACGACCTCTGGCGACCAGAATAGGAAGAAAACCCTCAATAACCCCCCCCCCCCCCCCTCTTAAGTAACCGCGGAGGTCGGGAAAAGTTTGAAAATCCAGTATAGGTAAGGTGTGGTTTTAGGCTACCTGCTTTCTCTAAAAAATAAATAAAAAAAATTGCATTCATTTTGACAATTCTATCATTCATCTCATCTTCTTTGCTTTGTCATTTTCTTAGATATTTTTTTTTGAGTTCTTTAAATTTTTTTTGCAATTCTGAATATTTTGCTTCAATTCTGTAAAAATTGAAAAACACAAAGAATAAAATGTTACTCAGAATAAATAATGGATTCTAAGACGTAGTAAGTAAAGTTGTGCAACCCTTATAAAAATGGGAAGTATAACTAGTATACTTTTTATGCACACAAAAAACCGCTAGGTAATACGGTATCTTCGTAAAAATCCAATTGATTTTCATCAAATAGGCATACCTAGGCTGTTTTGCCGGGGTGCCTGACCCCTCACCACCGGGGGGTCTGGGGGTTAAGGAATACCCCATAGTTCAGAAGGGGGTTCGGGGGGCCTCCCCCGAGAAATTTTAGAAATTTTAAATCAATTTAAACGCATTTTGTGGCCTCCGTGACGAATATTTTCCATCAATTTCCGCAAGAAAATTACAAGCAAAAAGTTTGAATGAAGACAACCTAGGTACCCCAAGTAGCATTATTCAACGGAAAAATCGCGATTTTATCACCGATGAAATCGCCAAAAAAAAGGGGTTTACGCTGTTAGCCGATTGCCTTTAGGTTTAGCCGTCAGGTCCTTTGACGAAGACGAGCGTAAAATCCCCGGAGCCTCCGCGGGGATTCGAAGCCCAGTCGCAGCGGTGGTAGGCCAGCATATTGCCACTAGGCTATGGCCGCTATATGACTAACGAGTGCGAATTGAAGCCTCTTATACATGAATCGGCGCTTCGCAACCGTACAACTTTTGTCATTGCGTTGACTGACACCGAGTTTTCATTATAATTTTTTTTTTATTTTCCCTCCTCTGTATTTTATTTCATGCCTTGAAATACGGTTGGTAAAATAAGGTTCTATTGGTAATCTCATAATTCTGTCTCGGTAAAATTACCAATAATAGTGAGATAGCAAAGTTACCGATGGACCTTGGTAAAAACGCCAACATTTTTTACCGACTGTGGTAGAATAACCGAGATAAAATGGTAAAGTTACGGGAAATTGATTAGGTACCAATAAAAGTGGTACCTACATATTCCTGCCTGAAAAAACCAGTAAAAATACCGGTTTTTAGGTAAGCTTACCAGTCTCTCACGGTAACATTACCCATAATTGGTAAAAAAAGTGAGATGGTAAAGTTACCAACGAACCTGGGTAAAAACGCCGAGAATTTTTTCTCAGTGTGGGCGTACCTCCCACCATCCAAACCCTACGCCCAACCTCGTATCGAATCGTTCTTACACCTCCGCTAAAGAACATGTTTCATAAGCGTCATTCATGCGTTATTGGGCGTTGATGAGAAATTTCAATTTTATCTCTACAAAAGCTCGTTCGATGAAATCGAAATTTTATTGCAATTTAATGCTATGAAATCGCAATTTAATTGCAATTTAATGCGATGAAATCGCAATTTATCGCGATTTTTTACCAGATAATATTGCGATAAATCGACGTCGATAAAATCGCGATACATTCCCTGCTAAAAATGAGTGTAATGTTAGCATATTGATAGCAATGTGCTAGTATTAAGTTTTCAAGAAAATACTGAGTACTGTAATGTTAGCAATATGTCGGTACTATACCAGCTATATGTGAGAATTAAGTTCGTTAGTGATACACTAAATGATTATATCCTAGCCATACAGGGTTATCCAAAAGTCACTGACCACCCCTGTAACTTTTTTCCAAATTAAGATAGAAGTTTGAAACTTTGGGAATGTTCCTCGGTCTAAGGTAGCAACTTTTTGGTCCCCCCAAAATTTTGAGGGGCGGCCCCCCTTAAGGGGCGCGGGGCCTAACTTTTTTTTTTCAAATGGCAACCCCCCTTTTGTGATACTTCATTCGAAAGATAATAAAAAAAGAAAATTTTTGGCGCAAACCGCATCTGAAATGTTGACAAATTCCAAAGTGGCGGCGGAAAAATGGCGGGAAATCAGTTTTACGGCTGTTTACCGATGAATTTGCATGGAATTCGATATCCTGGCGGTTTTTGGCTGGATTAAAAGGAATTTTTCATTAGATTCTTGAAATATCAAATAATTTATTGCTAATCCATCGGTAAAGAGCCGAAAAACTGATTTCCCGCAATTTTTCCGCCGCCATTTTGGAATTTGTCAAAATTTCAGATATCCAATGAAAGATTCGATCTTCTCGTGCCGAAATACCCCTAGATACCAAGTTTCATGCAAATCCAACGATATGCAGCCTAAATATCCACTTCCCCCTCTAGGCCGCCATTTTGACCGCCGCCATTTTGAAAAGGACTGACTTTTCTGGAAAACCAATGCCAGAATCGTTTTTCTCATCTTAAAAAACCTTTGGATTCCGAGTTTCACACCAATCCGTCAATAAACAACGGAGATGCCAAATTTTCGCCATTTTGAACTTGACCGGCTGCGATTTTGTCAAAAATGAACATTTTGACCTGCGGTTTGCGCCAAAAATTTTCTTTTTTGTTATCTTTCGAATGAGGTAACACAAAAAGGGGGTTGCCATTTGAAAAAAAAGTTAGCCCCCGCCCCCCTTAAGGGGGGCTGCCCCCCAAAATTTTGGGGGGACCAAAAAGTTGCTGTTTTAGACCGAGGAACATTCCCAAAGTTTCAAACTTCTATCTCAATTTGGAAAAAAGTTACAGGGGTGGTCAGTGACTTTTGGATAACCCTGTATGTGTGTTATATGTTAGCATTAAGTTGGTCAGCATTATACTAGTATTACACTCAGCAGTACAGGGTGAGCGAAAAGTCCCCGACCCCCCCCCCCTTTAACTTTTGAACGAATTGAGCTAGGGAGATGAAACTTTGGGAATGTTCCTATCTCAAAGGGGACCATCTTATGAGGGGGTCAAAATTTTGGTCCCCCCCTCAAGGGGGGGCGGGGGCCCCCCAACTCTTTTTTTCAAATAGCAACCCCTATCTTGTGATACCTCATTCAAAAGAACATAAAAAACTAAGAATTTTGGCGCAAACCGCAGATCAATATCTTGATTTTTGACCGAGTTATTATAGGTCAAAGGTCAAATTTGACCTATTTTCAAAAAATCATAACTCCGGTTCAAATTATCGTAAAGTAAAAAATAAAACGGGAAAATTTACCAAATTGTCTCCGCTTTTAAGTAAAAATTGCAAAAATCACTTCGATTTAATTTTAAGGGGGGCTCCGACCCCCAAATACGTCAATTCAAAGGTCATTCAATTTTCCCGCGAAATAAGCCAATTTCCCCTGAATTTGCCTCCACATTATCTCAGTAAGATCAAAATCAGTTCAACATTACGTTGGCAAGTCCCCAAATTTCGGGAAAACTTAAAAAAAATGATATTTAAACGGTCAAATTTAATTACCTTAAATTTCGTTTTTTTAACTATGCATCTCTTGACCAATTTACCGCCGCCGAAGTTTTTGTCAGATTTTATATCTATAAAAAACTGAAAATCGAAAATTTTTCAGTCAATGCACTTTCGCGTATTTAATTATAAGCACGTTGCGGCTGTTCTACTTAAACTTGTATTTCTCCTATTGGTACACCTACCACGGATTATGATGGAACAAAACAATTGCAGGAGTGGAATCTTAAAAATTCCGGAACAGATCGCATTTGTCTCCATGTTGATTTTTAAAAAGACGAAAATAGTTCAACTCGAGATTGCACCTACAAATTTTCTAACGTGACACATGTGAGAAATTTTTCACTTTTACTTACTCGAAATCCCAGGATTGAGAGCATTTCTTGCTGTTCATCTCGTCGTGGCCCGATGTGTCTCTCTGGGAATAAATCACTTCTGCAGAAAATAGTTTTCCATTTTTCATCGTGCGATTCGTTGTTTTCGGCCGTAGACTGCAGATTTGATTTTGTTGATAGAGGATGACAATTTTTCAACCCCATTTTTTGAACTGCTCTAAATTTTTGGAGGCAAGTAAAATGGTGCACAGCATTTCTCCGCAGCATTGTGATAAGAAACGGAAGACGTAACAACTACTGAAAAACGGCTAGTGAACAATAATCAGAGGTGCCTGTATGATAGTGTTCAGTGATTTTACGGAATTAAATTGGTATTTATATCAAAAGAGGCGTGTTTTTTCGCACTTCTTGATACGTCTTAGGCGCACGAAGCTGGAATGAAACGGAATGAAACAAAGTCTGAATTCTGGTGGTAAAGTGGGGATAATGAAACGTTGATATGTTTTAGAAAATGAGTCACAGCGTCAGTCAATAATTTCATCACTTAATTATAAGTTACCTAATAAACGCGCGTTGTTACTTAAACTTCTCGCCAATCTTTTCACCCTTACATGATTGAGATATAGTGGTCTCAGGTATGAATATCCATGGTGAAATAACGAGACCCTCTTTCTTCAGTTTACGACTTTGCAAATTTTGTTTCTTATTGTTCACTCTTCTCAGGATTGACCCATTATCGTTAAGAGGACTGTTTATAGTCGAGTCAAATGAGGGTTGAACCCGAAACTAATCGTGTGTTTGAGTTTTTTGGGCTCATTTCATTCAGGAGATCAAAAAGAATCGAATGAACTGAAATTCGCCAAAATTCTCCCCAAAATTTGACCCCAAAACCCCTCAAAAACTGAACATTGACCGGAAAAATGCGAATTATCTCAGAAACCGCACATGTGAGCATGAATAGTTATATACTAAAATTAAAGGACGCCAGATTCCACGTCAGGAACCTTTATAAAAACTGCATGAAAGCCAACACTGAAAAAAAAGTTTCCTAAACTTAAGGATACATGCTTCCTTTATAAGTTTCCCAATTCGGCTCCATTTCCATAGCCCCCCCACATTCGAATCTTAAACCAAAAATTATATCATAATCTTGTGCTAATTTTGTGCTATTTTGTGCCGCAAATTAAAAATTTTGTGCTGCAAAATTAAGGGGGGAAACGCTCCTCAAAATTGGGGGGGCTGTAGAAACGGTAGCCCCCCCACTTTCGAATTTTCGAAAAAAAAGAATGCCATAATTTTGTGCTAATTTTGTGCTATTTTGTGCCGCAAGAAAAAAATTTTGTGCCGCAAAATTAAGGGGGGTAGCAGCATTCCAAATTGGGGGGGCTGTAGAAATGTTTGCCCCCTGTTTCGATTTCTCGGAAAGGAGTATGCCATAATTTTGTACTAATTTTGTGCTATTTTGTGCCGTAGCAAGACTTTCAATTTTTTCAAATTTAAGGGGGAAAAATTGGTATTTCAAAATTGGGGGGGGCTGTGGAAATGTTTGCCCCCCTCTTCGATTTCTTGAAAGTGGAGTATGCCATGCTTCTGCTTTAATTTTGTGCTATTTTGTGCCGTAGAGATATTATTCATTTTTGTAAATTTAGGGGGGTAAACGGGCACATCAAATTTTGGGGGGGCTGTGGAAATGTTTGCTCCCCTTTTTGATTTCTTGAAAAAAAAGTATGCCGTAATACTCTCATAATTTTGTGCTATTTTGTGCCGCAAAAAGAAAATTTTGTGCTCCAAAATTAGGGGTCCTAAATACCACCCCAAATTTAAGGGGGAGGTCGCAGGTGCGGCAGCCCCCCACTTTCGAATTTCGAGAAAAAAAGCACGTCATAATTTTGTGCTAATTTTGTGCTATTTTGTGCCGCAAAAAGAAAATTTTGTGCTCCAAAATTAAGGGGGTTAAATACCATTTCAAATTGGGGGGGGCTGTAGAAACGATAGCCCCCCACTTTCGAATTTCGAGAAAAAAAGTACGTCATAATTTTGTGCTAATTTTGTGCTATTTTGTGCCGCAAAAAGAAAATTTTGTGCTCCAAATTTAGGGGGATTAAATACCACTTGAAATGGGAGGGGCGGGGACTGTAAGACAAGTTAGCGCTCCGGCGGAACCCGAATCTTCCGCTCCGGAGTCGCAGGCTCGCAGGTAGCCGGAACCTTTGGCAGCGCAGCGTGGTCACATCTCTCTCCGCTTTGACTTCTGCTCATGGAAACGGACGGAAAGGGCCAAGCACCGTGGCAACTCAAGAAAGATCCGGGCGGGAGATCCGGCGCGGCGCTCTTTGCACGGGATATTTAACCAGAGAGATTTATCCTATAATCATTAAGGATCCTTTTTGGAGGGTTATATACAGTTGGGTGTCAGCGAGTTCCAAATCGAATGTTGCTCTACTGTTTTTATTTTGCACGCTACCGATTATTATTTACTGAATCGAACAGTTTTGAGAAATAAATGATTGGCTTTCATTTCAGAAGCAACAACAATTTTGACACGTATCCAGCGAAACATATCATGAAAGGACCATTTTTAAGGAATGTTTCAGAAAATGTGTTATCGTTGATTTCAAGACCTCCGAAATCTAGTTTACATTACCTCACTGGAATGCGCCCTGTGCTCTTTTCCAACTTTTAATAACAAAATTCAATTTTTCCACCATTTTTCGTTTGGTGCCGATGTTTGGTTTCAAATAAAGTGCCCACACAAATACTCTCTAAATCTTGGTGTGGTATTCATGATTCTGAGGAAAACTACTGCACATTGGGCCTCCAGACAAGGTATGAATGACTAAATCTTTAACGTTGATCAATGGTAAACCCCCCTTCTTACGAGAAAATATGTATACCCATATAGAACCTAGCCTTACGGCAACGTTGTCATGAACCTTGCCGCATACCATCCGCGATAGCGTTGCCGCAAATAGGTTGACGAAACCTTTCCGCAACGTTCTCGCGAAATGTGTGGAAGACCCACCATTCCGCGACAAGCTTACAGAATGGTTTCCTTAACCTTGACGCAGAAGTAATTGCTGAAGAGCTTTTAAGGAAACGTTACCGTAACCTTTCCGCGAAATTAAATTAGCAAACCTTTCCGTCATAGGGTTATGGAAGCCTTACCATGAACACCTTATTACAAGCATTTCCAATTTAACGTTGATGTAAGCGTTCCATGACAGTGTTTCCGCTAACCCTTTGCTACCTTACCTTACGGCAACCTTGACGCGCCAAGGGCAAAGGGCAACCATTGTATGGAACATCCTGCGGAAACGTCGACGCAACGTTACCGGCTAAATGCTCGCCGCTGCCTTTCTGGAGAAAGGTTTCTGCAACGATTCACCGGTAAGCATTCCCGTCTTGCTTTCCGTCAAAAGGTTACGGTAAAGTTACTGCGGAGTCCCTTTTGAAGTGTTTCTCCAATCAAGGCTAACGTAAGGTTACCGTGGCAAAGTTTCTCAGAACCCTTTTATATCTAACGTTACGGCAACCTTTACGCGCCAGGGGCAAAGGGCAATCGATGCATCGGCATTTTCGTGGAAACGTCCGCGCAACGTTACCGGCTACATGATCGCGGCTGCCTTTCTGGAGAAAGGTTTCTGCAACGATTCACTGGTAAGCATTCCCGTCTTGCTTTCCGTCAAAAGGTTACGGTAAAGTTACTGCAGAGCCTCTTTTGAAGTGCTTCTCCAAACAAGGCTAACGTAAGGTTACCGTGGCAAAGTTTCTCAGAACCCTTTTATATCTAACGTTACGGCAACCTTAACGCGCCAGGGGCAAAGGGCAATCGGTGCGTAGGCATTTTCGTGAAAACGTCCACGCAACGTTACCGGCTACATGCTCGCGGCTTTGTGTCTGGAGAAAGGTTAGGTTTCCGCAGCGATCCCTCGGTGTTAAATTCAGAATTACCGAATAAAGTAAAATAACTAATTTATTTAGGCGTGCCATGGTCACATACTTATTATAGAAGCAGTAAGGGGGATGAGCAATGCATAGCTTGCAAATGTACGATGAGCTTGGCTTGTGGTATCACAACACAAAGGAGTATAGTAAATTTTTCAAAAATCGTATCAAACTGTGGAAATATTTTGTTAACATAGATCTTTTTTTTTAGAATTTTACAAACTGTCATATCGTGGTTCCATTTTTCACTTTATTTTTATTTTTTTTTTTAACTTGGAAGAAGGAACGATTCCGGTAAAAGTATCTTTGACGGGCCACAGCCCAAAGTCAGTAATACACACTATCTTGCTGGAATAAAAAGTGAATTTTATTTTAAAGTAAAATTAAAGAGATTAATAAACAAAATTAAATTTTAAAAATTAAAAAAATTAATCCATATTAAGAAACGACCTGACAATACTTGACGTTCTTATGACGACGGACTTCTGCATTGAATGAAGCAGGTAACTCTCTATTCCAAGGTCTCGAAGATGTTTAACTAAACTTTTATAACTACTACTTTTATACGTTTATACTTTTTTTATTATTATTATTATTTTTTGTATTACCTATTTTTCTTATGGGAGAACACATGACACATGTTCCTATTGTGCTAATATCTTTTCACGGGTTGATGTGATGCAAAAATTCATAATAACCTTTTCGAAAGGAGATAAAATTTTACGTAAAAAAACTACCTAGTATAAATTACAGAGACAAATATACATCGTCTGATAATTGAGGTAATGAAAGCAAGATTCAAACGCACCGCTCATGCAACTTCGGCCGATCAACGGCGGCTCTGATTGGTTAACACGGCGACTACTACGTCACGAAACTGAGGGGCCTTTCCCTCCATTTTAGAACATTCTAGACAAAAGGAGGTAACGGCGAATTTTCACTTTCTCAGATTTTCACCAAACTGTTACTTTCTCATATCTCATATTTCCGCCGTGAAGGTGGTGAAGAATTCTGATTAGGTTCCTTTTACAAATTATTATTCATAGTTCTCTGACAAAAAAGTGCGGCGATGCCTGATGAACGTGAATACCTTCGGTGAAACGTTCAGTTCAAGTTAACTTTCAAGGTTAGATTTGCGTTAGCTGTTGCTTCCCATTTGGATTATATTATCGAGCCTCTCATCAAATGCAGCCTTGAAAATAAAGGTAAGTAATCAATTTTTGTTAGTATATCCTTCAGGAAATGTAGATCGACAGGCCTTTCCCAAAATTAATGATCCAGATCAACTGAGGTACTTATTCCTCCCTCCAGCTACTCTACTCTAGGATGATCTGTCATTATTATGAGAAGAGAAATTGTTCTGGAAAACATGGAGAGGGCAGGTATCATTTAGGGCTCACTGGAAACCATGAAATACATTCGTCCCACAATTTGTTAGTTGTCAGTTCTCTCATGAGACAACAGTGGGCAAGTTCAGACTTCGTCCAGATTTGACCGATGTCCCACTCCGCAAGTTTGGCTGAGCTCATGCCACTTCTCTAAATATCGAGAATGATGTGATTTTCTCTGACCACCTGCCTTAGTGTGTAACTAAAGTCAGTCACTGTGCTGGTATAGAAAACTCTGCCATTGTGGACGAACAAGCGTTCCGAGCTCCGATATAGCGGTAGCACCTCTGAAAGAATACAGGCAATGCCAAAACTTGGTGGCTTTGAAATCCAGTGTTGAATTTGAACGTATTAAGTACTTGCTATTAAAACATATCATGGCTTCTTTATTATTTGGTCGTATCCATGCAAGACATGGCCAGCCAGTTCTTGGTATTTTCACGTGAGCCCTGTACGCGCTAAGTTATGTGGACATTGCAGCTCAGTACAAATAAAGTTACGCCTAGTTGTCGTAGGAGCAATGATATGTTCCCTCCTCCATTATTTTCGTACCTACACTGCCCTGATACCTTTTCATTAGGTTGATCAAAAAAATAACCTCCTCTAATCCTCTCAGTGAACATAAAACAATACCTCACTCGGTAACGTAGCTTTATCAGCGCATAGGACCTACAATCTGTTACTGTGATATTAGCAACTGACTCATTGTACATTTCCTTCAACTGAGGTTCTACATTTTAGAATTTCCAGTGGAGATTAAAGAAATGTGCTTGTGAGCCATGCCTCTGGCTCTTCGTTCCTTGATTATTAACTAGCACCTAAGCATCTTAGATTGCCATAAAACTTAATCATGATCTCAATTATCACCTTGGAAGAGCATTTCATTGAACTGCATATAGGGACCAAGATATGAAATTATCCAAGTGTTCAGAGCGAGCCAGTTTATAGCCTCTCAGGTTCCGTTCTTAGGTAGAGCTCGCGCATCGTATGTTGAGACAAACGTCAAAGTATTGCTTATGCCACCATTCACCAGTGGTGCCACCTGACTCCATGTATTACCCTGTTGAGTGGTGCAAATTCAGAGCTAATCGGAGATTGACGTTTGTCTCAACATACGATGCGCGAGCTCTACTTGTGCTCAATGCTGGGTCATAATTGCAAAAACAAACTAGAGTGTAGTAAACAGCTTGTTTGTTTTTTCCAAGAGCACAATAAATGAGAAAAATCATGTAACATTGCACAAACCTAAATTTTGGGAATTTGTAAGTAAGGTCAAATTTCAAAGAAATATGCGTTAATGATTTAACAATTTCAATCGTTGTGTTGTATCGGAGGGGGAAAAAAAAAGAATATACCTAATCAAAGTCCAATTTGACCTGGTTACGGTAAGTGTTCCTCTGTACCTGTTTTCTACATTAGACAGGGCAAAAACTAAAATTTCAGATTCAAGAGAGTTCTTAAAAAAATCTAATTTTTATGCTAAAATATCCAGTCAGGGGTGTAGAATGTTCTCGATCACGCAATCATGATTGCATGACCACTCGGGTGAGAATTGAGGAAGGCTGTAAAAATTGAGGAAGATTTTTCTCCCCCTTGTTTTGGGGAAAAAACAAGGAATCGCATTGTTATTTGTCCTGGATGCCTTTCAACTGTGCTACTCTTAGGGAAAGAAACTATCATGCAAGTTGTTTTATTTGCTGGAAGTCTTTGAAGCGCCCAGCTTGTGGGGAAAGATACTTCTAAGCGCGCTGCTTTTAGGGAAGGAAACTTTTAAGCGCGTTGCTATTGGGGAAGGTAAATTATAAATCACCGAAGGCTAAGAACTTTCTGCACCCCTGTATCCGGTATCAACAATTGAGAAGTATTTAGAGTTTTGAAAAAATTGCAATTTCATGAATATTTTAAAATTTCATTCTACTTAAATGAAACAGCCTGAGATCTAGGTAATTTTTTTCTCAACGGATAAAATTTGCACATCAAGTATGAATAAAATCTGAGAGCTGAAAAGTCACATCCTCATTGAACTGACACCAAATGACCATTCAAATGCCTTAAATAATGCTGTTTATTTGTCTGTTTTTCAGTTTTTTGAAGGGCCTCCAGCACTCCAACTTGCTCCTTCTCTCCGAATTTCCTACATTCTGGATTAAGAAAGCGGCTACTATTCTATGACATGGCTGTCAGTTTCTCATCTGAGCAGTCATCCGATAGGAAATTAGCAGCAACTAAAAATCATCTGGTTTTGAGAAATTCACCTTGAATGCCTCAAAACAACATCATCAAAGTTGTTGTAGTGTGTTGATAGAAAATTAACAAATCACCTATAGTTTTCCTAAAATTTTTGTCTGCTCTGAAATTTTTCAAGAAATTTGAAGTGGTGTGAAGTTCGATTACTTAGGTAGTTACCTTTAATGTGCATTGCGCTAATCTAAAGGAGAAAATAAATAAAAGTGAAAGTGCTGTGTTCAAGGTATCGTAAATAGCATCATTGGTGTTTTTATTCAGTTTACATTTTTGATGAAGGATCAGTTGAATTTGGTGAGTCATACATGCCCATTATATTTTCCTTTTGCATGAAATTTGCCCCAGGAAACCGCTAATAAATTAAATAAAATTAAAAAATGCCCTTAAAATTGAATCAATTCTGCATTTATTTCATTCGGTTTGATGGCCCCTTAAGTCTGAATGTAAAATGTCACACCATTGTACTGCAGCTAACAAGCCTCATGCCTATACGGAAGCTGCAGTAATATTAAAAAAGCTACGTGAGGAAAGAGGAACGGAACTTTTTGGCACTGAAGTGATGTAAGCTTCAATTGATGGTCGATGGACTGATAAATAAACATTTGTTAGATTTTGGTCCATGACATCTCAGCATTATGTCAGTGTTACTTAATAGATAGTAAATCACCTGGTAATCATTTGATATAAATTATTTAATGAATTAATAACAATGAAGTAACTGTATTGTATAAAGATTAGGTAAAATTTCAGTCAAAACTTTTGCACTTTTACTTAACACTGGTCGTGAGTCTGTACTTAATTACCTCCCTATATTTTAATGGTAAAAATTAGGAGTGTTTTAGTTCTTTTTTCTTTTTCAGGGAAAAAAATAAAATTTAAAAGCTCACAATTTTGAGATTTGGCTATGCTCGTAAAATAAAGCTCACACATCGCAAAACAGTAAGGCTAATGATTTTTCCTCAATAAGACCTTAATTCACTGTCACATTTTAAGTAGGTAGAGAATAAATTAGGGGGCTTATGGACCTTTAATGAGTCATGAAATTCCTTTTCATGTTTAAAACAAGACTGTGAGATCCTGGCAGAGAAGATCATAAATTGCTCATCCTAAAAATTTAACTGCAATTTGGGAGACCATTCGCTAAATGTAGAAAATCATGTAAACTTTTGTTATAAAAGTGTTACATTAGTGTACTTAGTAAAAGTTCATGCTGTAGTGTGCATCTCTCAAACACAACTTTCTTAAGGAACGCGAATAATATTTTCTTTGCCCAAGAACTGCACGATCAATTATTTGCATGTGCAAATATGTGATTTCCGTGCCATGAAGCAGGTAAACCATGTAAGCTAGTTTCTTGACAGAGCAAGGAAACTAGATTCAAGAAAGCATGGGCACGGAAACCAGCTTCAGAGAAATCATGGTCACCGAAAATTTTCGGTCCCAAAATTCCGTGGGTCTGATTTCCTTTGAAAAATTCCACGGAAATGTCACGTAACATTTTGACCATGAGTACTCATAGTGAAACTTGAAAAAAATAATCTCTTAGCGGGATTATTTAAAATTTATGTTGTCAAATGCGCTGGAATTCATCAATTGACACCTCCTTCTCATTGATGTTTACATACTATTTTTGTTTATATATTTTACAAGATTTCTTAAAAAAAATGGATGAACTTTTGCTACAAGAAAATTGATTTTTTTTCTGTGCAGCAACCTGTGCTTGTTATTCCGAAAAGTCACTCTCGTGGCAATGACTCTTTGAAAACATAAACTTTAGATTACGCAGAGTCATTTCTTTCCAGGGTCATCTTAATATCCGTAACTATACCACAAGCGATAAAATAACTTCAAAACTTTGGAAGCTATTTTCTCAAAACCCAGTTTTGTAACATCCGCCTATATTGCAAGGAACTCCTCAAACATAACTTCTCGCTTCTTCAAGGTCATTTCAACATTTTTGATTTCCTTTTTTGTTTTAATACACATTAATTAGCTATTACTTACTTCGAAAAAAAAAAAATTGTTTCTTTCGTATATTATATTTCTGTATTTTCAATTTATTTATTTGTGTAACTAAAATTGGTCCAATTTTTTCAATGAAATTGTTTGACATTTGTTTCTAATTTTATAGTTTTTGAATCGTCTGCTTGGTCCAATTTTCCTAAATACATTGTATTACATTTTTTTCTAATTTTATAGTTTTTGGTTCATTTACTTGGCAACTGTTAGTCCTGTTATCCTTAGCCATCAATGCAACTTTTGATAATAGTTTGTTTTCAGTATCAGCACTGGATTCTGTGAGGTTATTCTTCCATACAGAAAATGTTTGGTCCAAACTAATATACTAGGGGACCGTTAAAACAAACTAAATAAACGAAGAAAAAAAGTGTTAATTTTGGGACAAAAGTTTTCTCCCATTAGCTGAAAACAACACGTATGTTTTCAAGCTTCTTAAGTAGGTGCAATTTGATACAATTTCTGCGTAATGATGTTTCCATATTGTATATATTTTTAGCGGCTGTAATGAATTGTAATATTGTTAACACATTATTGATCCTACTATGCATTCTTCTTTGCAATCAATCCTCTCGTGGCAACATCCCTCCTATGTTTCCTGGGAGCAACCAGTAACCTTCACCAGTAAGCTTTGTTGTTCCCACGTTAGTAATTTGTTTCTGGAATATCGGCCTCCTAAGAAAACTCTCTGAGGACCATTCTGTCCAAACATTTCGGAGTCGTCAGTTACGCGGGAACAAGAAAGCTGTCTAGAAGGGTTCCTGTGTAGCATTTCAGGTAACATCAGAGGAACGTTGCCGCGGTAAGATTACTGCCGACACGTTGCAGAAACTTTTCCATATTTCACCAATCGTTTCGGAAACGTTTCCGTCGAGGTTGCGGAAACGTTTCCGTCGAGGTTGTGGAAACGTTTTCGCAGAAATTTAAGGGTGGGAGGAGGGCACTCGTGGTAAGAATGTTTCAATGTTACTGTGAAAATCTTACGGAAACCCTTCCACGGCAAGGAATCGGAGGCGTTTTCCAGGGCAATGGTTTCCCTAAGGCCAAGGCTACCACAACCTTTCCGTCGGGTCGCCGACCTCTTGCCACATCGTTACGGTAACGTTGCCGGCACATCAGCATCAAGGATAAACGAAAGGCTTTCCGTGGTAACATTTCTGACAACGTTGTGGAAGCGTTGCCTCAGAAAGTCATTGGCGCGATAATGGCACTCGCGGCAAGGCTACCTCAAAGTTATAGTGGCACTCATGCGGAAACACTTCTTAGGAAAGGGGTCGGCAACGTTGCCGAGGAAATGGTTGCTCGAACGGCAAGGTTACCAATACCTTGCCGTCAGGTTGCCGATCTCGTGCCGTACCGTTACGGCAACGCTGCCGACGCGTAAGCATCCAGGATTGCCGGAAACGTTGCCGCGGTAACATTTCCGGTAGCCTTACCTCATTTCCACGGCAAGGTTACAGTAATGTTACGCTAGGGTTTTTTTTCTAATATGTATATATTCCAGGAAATGCTGATGAGATGAAGAAATAGGGATAGTATTATCGGACACAGCGGAAAAAACTCAGGAATAACAACCATCGTATGTTAAGCTTTGTTTTCGGATGCAGACCTATGCATTTGAGATTTTTATACCGTCATTTACCCTCCATAAAAGCACTTTCCCATGTTTCACCGCTAAAACGAGAGGTGAATTTATTGTTTTTGAAGTGTCTGATGGGACTCTTCCCTCTCAATTTTTTCGGCTTATTCCGAATACGGTTTCAGATTTTTTCTAGAAATTACCGATTTTCCGGAAAATTGCATTTTCTAAAAAAAAAAGTGTTCTTCAATGTAAAATCCCATATAAAAAAGACGGCTCAGTCGGCATGGGTTAATATTATTCAATTTGTCTGAAACTTGGCAGTCTTTTTGTTCAAATGAATTGATTTCAGGGAGTTAGACCAAAAAAATTCTCAAAAGAAATTTTTTCATGTGTGATTGGGCCACTATAGCCATCGATATGATAAATCCGGTCCCTTGAGTCACGTCACTCCGCTTGATTGCGATCAATGTATTCTGTTCTATTTCGGAGCGACCCTAGCAACCTGAAAATTTTTGCATCGTCTTGCAACACCCTATATACCCCTGCTGGTCGATCACGGAACTAGAAATGCTATTGCTTTTGTTCTTCATGATGGGCCATTTTTAATTACTGGCCGCTATGCAGTCCAACCCCCAAAGGGCCCGCTTCGCAGGCCTTTGTTGCTCAATTTAAGTATACCGGGGGCGCGCTACGATGTTTGGAAAATCGAATGAGTAAATACCATAATCTCGTAATTGGCAACACAGCAATCCTCTAGACCGCTACTCGGCACGCTCGACATCGCTGCCCCATAGTCTCGCGCTTACCTGAATCTGACCCTCGAAATTTCAACCGAGGATTAGACAGCTCGCGAGTGAAACTTTTTTATTTTTTCAAAAAAAGTTTTTTCTGTCTATATTTTCAAATTCGCGGTAAAATTTCGAGCAAATCGGTGGTCAAACCAAAGAAAATACGTGATTCTGCGGCATAGCAAGATCAATAGGATCGCATTTAGCAAACAGGAACCTGCGCAATCACAGTGTTCTTAAAATATTGCTTTTTCATAATTATCTAAAAAAAATCTCCCAAAGTAGGAAATAGTTCTTGCTTCCCACTAAACAATTTTTGTTGATTTTGAAGGGAAGTTATTCTGTAAATTTTCATACAGTACATATATTTCGTATTTTTAAAAGAAAAAAAAGTAGTCGCACGATTTTGAAAACACTGTAATCACGCTGGTTTCTTTTTGCTAAATGCGGTCCAATATTTCTTCTGCTGAATTTGCAACTTGCGGACCGACATCTCCGTTGTATATATACAAATCATAAAAAAATTCAGTTCATTGTAATCTGCTTTTTCCGCAGAATGTAAGTTTACTAAGAGAGTTAAAGTCGAGCAAATCTTAAAAATGTCATCAAATTTCTTTGGAGCTCCAATAGGCCACAGGGAAGGCCAACGGATTGAGATCCATTGATGCCGAGCGGTCTATTGTTATGTTTAAAGGAGACCGGCATCGGCCGAGATGTGGTTGCGCTGGTGTCAACGTGTGCTGGAAAAACCTCAGGTCCAGACATCATCGTATCGCGCCCTCAGTATAGAGCGGGATTATCCAGGGATTCTCTTCCATTAGTAGCCGCGAAAACCATGAGAATCACCCCGGTTAATCATCCAAACGAACTAAGACTAAAAAACCAAAATTCAATATCTCTAATTTGGTCGATTTTCCGCCAAATTTGAAATTCCCGTCATTTTTCATGGTAGGGAACTTCAAATTTTGCTTATTGCCCCTACCCTTGCCCAGCTCACCAGTCAACCCAAATATTAGAACCCTGGGTCATATTGCCAAACTCCGCATGGAGCGGGCTCATCTAGGTACTATCGCCTGTCGGTAGCCGGAAAGTAATGGAAATCAACCAAGTGAAACGCTCAAACGAACCGTGACAAAAAATTAAAATTTACATTGGTGAAATGGGGGAATTCGCGACTACCTATTCCTTCATTTTATTGGTCTGTTCAATGCTTTCATAGGGCGGTAAAATTCAAACAAGCGAATCAGATTAAAATATTCCAAACTGATACATCAAACGATGTCATATTTCTACGTTGAAAATGGCAATTTGTGTAAATTCTAGGGCTTTTTGGGGGATATTTGAGCAAATCTGGCGATTTAGGGATTTTTAGCGAAATCTAGGGATTTTTTTCTTCCCGACTAGGGATTTTTTTCGGGTCAATAATATAATATCTTACTCTTGATCAATTATATATCTTATAGATTCACGCGATGCCGATGCGCACGAAATATAAGTTTCGAAAACATCAAAAGCGCAATCGTATTCTGCGATAGTGAGAAGGATGCGCATTTGTGCAGGAAAGTGTTGCAAACAATTATTTAGGAAAGGGGAAATGATTTATCAAGGAACGAGAATTTGTGACACGTAAAAGGCGAAAATGAAACATAAACTCCCCTTCCATAAAAAAACCCCCAAAAAATTCCCCGAAATTTGTCGCCCGATGGCATAACACCATGCTCCCCCCCCCCTCCCCCCATAAATCAGGCTGTGTAAGCGGGCTCATTTAAACAAAATTACCTGTTGATATCCGCAAAAATCATGAAAATCAGCCCAGTAGAAAGCTAGAGCTAAGCGTTACCACAAAAGAAAATTTCGGACACTTCAGCGCTTTTTAGAATAAATAAAGCGTTATTAAAAAATATACATGTACATTGTGTTGGTACTTTATTTGAAACCAAACATCGGCACCAAACGAAAAATGGTGGAAAAATTGAATTTTGTTATTAAAAGTTGGAAAAGAGCACAGGGCGCATTCCAGTGAGGTAATGTAAACTAGATTTCGGAGGTCTTGAAATCAACGATAACACATTTTCTGAAACATTCCTTAAAAATGGTCCTTTCATGATATGTTTCGCTGGATACGTGTCAAAATTGTTGTTGCTTCTGAAATGAAAGCCAATCATTTATTTCTCAAAACTGTTCGATTCAGTAAATAATAATCGGTAGCGTGTAAAATAAAAACAGTAGAGCAACATTCGATTTGGAACTCGCTGACACCCAACTGTATATAACCCTCCAAAAAGGATCCTTAATGATTATAGGATAAATCTCTCTGGTTAAATATCCCGTGCAAAGAGCGCCGCGCCGGATCTCCCGCCCGGATCTTTCTTGAGTTGCCACGGTGCTTGGCCCTTTCCGTCCGTTTCCATGAGCAGAAGTCAAAGCGGAGAGAGATGTGACCACGCTGCGCTGCCAAAGGTTCCGGCTACCTGCGAGCCTGCGACTCCGGAGCGGAAGATTCGGGTTCCGCCGGAGCGCTAACTTGTCTTACAGTCCCCGCCCCTCCCATTTCAAGTGGTATTTAATCCCCCTAAATTTGGAGCACAAAATTTTCTTTTTGCGGCACAAAATAGCACAAAATTAGCACAAAATTATGACGTACTTTTTTTCTCGAAATTCGAAAGTGGGGGGCTATCGTTTCTACAGCCCCTCCCCCCAAGTTGAAATGGTATTTAACCCCCTTAATTTTGGAGCACAAAATTTTCTTTTTGCGGCACAAAATAGCACAAAATTAGCACAAAATTATGACGTGCTTTTTTTCTCGAAATTCGAAAGTGGGGGGCTGCCGCACCTGCGACCTCCCCCTTAAATTTGGGGTGGTATTTAGGACCCCTAATTTCGGAGCACAAAATTTTCTTTTTGCGGCACAAAATAGCACAAAATTATGAGAGTAATACGGCATACTTTTTTTTCAAGAAATCAAAAAGGGGAGCAAACATTTCCACAGCCCCCCAAAATTTGATGTGCCCGTTTACCCCCCTAAATTTACAAAAATGAATAATATCTCTACGGCACAAAATAGCACAAAATTAAAGCAGAAGCATGGCATACTCCACTTTCAAGAAATCGAAGAGGGGGGCAAACATTTCCACAGCCCCCCCCCCCAATTTTGAAATACCAATTTTTCCCCCTTAAATTTGAAAAAATTGAAAGTCTTGCTACGGCACAAAATAGCACAAAATTAGTACAAAATTATGGCATACTCCTTTTCCGAGAAATCGAAACAGGGGGCAAACATTTCTACAGCCCCCCCCCAATTTGGAATGCTGCTACCCCCCTTAATTTTGCGGCACAAAGTTTTTTTCTTGCGGCACAAAATAGCACAAAATTAGCACAAAATTATGGCATTCTTTTTTTTCGAAAATTCGAAAGTGGGGGGGCTACCGTCTCTACAGCCCCCCCCAATTTTGAGGAGCATTTCCCTCCTTAATTTTGCGGCACAAAATTTTTAATTTGCGGCACAAAATAGCACAAAATTAGCACAAGATTATGATATAATTTTTGGTTTAAGATTCGAATGTGGGGGGGCTGTGGAAATGGACCCTCCCTAATTCCAACACGGTGTTAGCTTGGAGGAAGCTAACAGTTTTCTTGATCCAAGATAACAAAATTGTGTTGGATTTAGGAAACTATGTTTCCTTAAACCAAGTAAACGTTTTCTCGAAACAACTGAGCGGATACTTGAAAAAAGAAACCCGTTTCCTTAAAATTAGGAAACGGAAAGACCATATCGGTTCCCTATAAATTTAAGGATCCACCCGGTGTTGATCGAAGAAACCCATTTTATTAAAATTAGAAAACGGAGCGATCTTATCGGTTTCCTAAATTTCAGGATCCACGCGGTGTTGGTCAAAAAAACCAATTTCCTTAAAATTAGGAAACAGAAAAATTACCAAACGCCTACTGCGGAGGTGGATGCAAAGTGCCGTACACCACCATGTATTCGGCGAGTTGCTCAAGAGAGGGGCCCTCCAAATATACCGTCGCTCCTTCGACGGAAGGGCGCATCTACACTTTGAGATGATGAGTCCCTCCGTCCGTATACCACCATGCTCTCTACGGCTTACCTACGTGAAAATTTCGATGCACCCTTACGGCCAGGTGTAACATCACGCTCATAAAAAACGTAACGCTAAATTTCCAATTTTTTGACCCCCGCTCACTTGGGAGGCTGTAAACTGCCACCCATTTCCTGGAAACATGGACAACTGCCCCCCGTATAAATTTGATAACTGCCACCCGACTTGACAACTGCCTCCCGTGTAAATTTGACAACTGCCACCGGTAGTGACAACTGCCACCCGTTGAAATTTGACCAAGGAGCGCGATTGAGCGGGGTCGCACAGTTTACCAAACTTTCCTTCACACTTGGACAGGCTGAGGACCGTCTACTGAAAATCAACACATGATAAGAAATTGAGCAGTGTCTGTGATGATTTTTAATAGGCGTGTTTAAAAGTTATTTTTTAATACAATTTTTTTAAAATTTTTTAATATGGTGAAAAGAGGTCAATGGGCTCTTAGTTGAAAGTAGTGAAAAATTGTAAAAAGTATTTTTACAGTAATTTACAGTATTTTTATAGTAAAAAATAGTTAAAAGTAGTAAAATTTTAGTAAAATTACAGTCAAAGAGTACATCACTACTAGGAGCTTTTTTCATCATTTGGCATTACTCTTAGTTGAAAGTAGTGAAAAATTGTAAAAAGTATTTTTACAGTAATTTACAGTATGTTTATAGCAAAAAATAGTTAAAAGTAGTAAAATTTTAGTAAAATTACAGTCAAAGAATACATCACTACTAGGAGCTTTTTTCATCATTTGGCATTACTTTTGTTATTCTTTTTTTTTCTTTTTTACCTTTTGAACTTTCTTCTGACTTTTACCTTCTTTCTTTTTGGTGAGGTTGGTGGGATTTTCGGCGAATTTAGTGGAAATTCTTTTCATGAAGTCATAAAGGGACATCACTTCGCCTTCTTTGTTGGGGATTTTTTCATCAAATCGCTTGATGACAGCATCCACCCACTTACTTTTTTTCTTTACATGGGATCTCCGAAAATCTCTAAATGTCCGCTTCGACCCTCTGTGCGCCGAAATTCATGTGGGTGGCAGTTGTCAAATTTACACGGGTGGCAGTTTTCAAATTTATACGGGTGGCAGTTTTCACTACCGGTGGCAGTTTTCAAATTTATACGGGTGGCAGTTTTCATACAAATTTCTTGAAAACTGTCACCCGGGTGGCAGTTTGCCGTCGCCCGCTCACTTCTTCCCTTGTAACACTTTTGCGACGTAGGTCCCTATTCTTTTACGCGTTAAAACAAGACGACGTAACGCTCTCCTTGACCCTTTCTCTCCCTTAGAGCGATGCGAATTATTTGAACGGCCCTTCACAGAAATCCTACGGAACCGCTTGGATGGCGTTATTCGTAAGATCCACTGAAACAAATTCAGTGCCTATGTTTCAATTTAATCAATTAATATCTTGTTCGTAAAGGATTTACGCGTCAGAAAGGTAGAGGATATGACAAAACGCAATTTTTGTGCCTTATCAAACATATTACTTACCTATTGTTTTCAGTCCAAAATGTCAGATCGTTTTCTAGAGATGAACGGATCAGAGCCAAATGGGCTTTTTTAGATTAAAACATTGCAAAAATTAATTCATTTACTCAAGAATGGCTGCTAATTTTCCTTTAATATATTTCGGTGAATTTTCTGATTCGACGAAAATGTCTTTAAATTATTGCATCCGTTGATGTATATAGGAATAAATAAATAATGTGAAACTTTTCAACATTTTACTGCAAGCACACTCTTTGTATCTGGTCGTAGCTTTAAACATTTTTGCGTATCTTTAAATCCCCGAAAGATTTGGCTCGGCCCTATAAGTACTCATTAAAGTATTACCTGCCTATACATGCCTATATCACCACATCTTTAGCGCTATTCCGAGTACATTCAGAAAATTCCATTAAATTAATTTATCTTTTATATGCCAATTTTAAAGCAAGAATTAAATAATCGTAGATTATTTGGTCTATACTTCATTGGAATTTTAATCATATTTACTTTCAGTATCAGGAGCGATTCTCAAATGAACCTCCTTGATTTACACATTACCTAACCTTAATGATATGGGCGTCAGATTGGATAATCGAATGAGTGATAATTTACCTTTAAGAGGTAGGTATGAAAATCTGTCCTTTAACCAGACTTAAATAAAAAATAATTTACTCTATAATCATACTAGCTTACCGCGCGCATAAAAAAGAAGGGGCATTCGTTGGTAAAGTCATGGCCACGATGATGGCCCACGGTCTTTAAATAATAACTGAGAACCAACCGTTAAACAGAGAAAAAAGGGAAATATGTGGATATTTAATATTTAAATGATAATTAAGGTAATATTTGCTGGATAAACCCAAGTAGGTTCAATTAAACAGTAGCAGGTGGGCACTGTGTAGCCAGCCTTGTCTCCACAGGACGTTTTCATGGGATTTTTCCCAAGTTCGAATCGCAGGGATGAAACTTCTGGGATTTTTCCCAGTTACCGTCTCCACGGGACGGGGCTCTTTGTAGTCCTGCGACTAATTTGCGCGGGAAGATAAATTAGTTAAAGTCGAGTACCTATTTGACCGGGATTAAAATAATAATTGCACTCAATTGACAATTAGACACATTTTTTAACTAAACAAACATGAACAATATAGTAATGAATAAAATATCGCACAATTCGTTTTCACTTCTTCTTCTTCTCTCGGTGGGTCCTAGGGGTACAAGTACCATACTTGGTACTGGGAAAACTATTGATTAACTCAATATTTTTCCCAACTTCGTAAGTGGGATTTTTCCCTGGGACAAATCTCGCTAAACGGCTCGTGGAGACAAGGCCAAAGAGATAGGTGCGAATACCTACGTTTAACACGGCGAAATAACTCCACGTCGGTCGCGTGGGTAGGATGGCCGAAATGGACTACGTTGTCGGAATCTCACTCTCCCCGTTGGGCCTTCTCTCCACGGGATGTTTCACGAGATTTGTCCTAGGGAAAAATCCCACTTACGAAGTTGGGAAAAATATTGAGTTAATCAATATTTTTCCCAGTACCAAGTATGGTCCTTTTACCCCTAGGACCCACTGAGAGAGGAAGAAGAAGTGTAAACGAACTGTGCGATATTTTGTTGATTACTCCATTGTTCATGTTTGTTTAGTTAAAATAATGTGTCTAATTGTCAATATTCAGTGAATTTTTATTTTAATCCAGGTTAAATACTCGACTTTAACCAAGTTATCTTCCCGCCCCTGGTAAAAATGGCAAGTGCTCAGATCAGTAGCACTTGCCTTTGGAACAGACCTAAGCACTGATGTCAGTGCTGCCGGGCGCTGATCTGCTACCTCAGTGTTAGGTCTGTTCCAAAGGCAAGTGCCTCTGATGTAAGTGGCACTGACCTAAGTGTCTCAGACGTAAGCGGAGTGGAAACTCCCAGAAATACTGTACAGGCAAAAATTTCGTTAATTACCGATCTGCCAGGTACGTTAAGTCACTATTTGACGATCAGGGAGGGCTGCTGTGAGTTTTCAATCCCAAGCAAGTATCACAATCTTCAGGGGACATCGCTCGTTCCCATGCGGTCTCCAATCTAAGTACTAACTACGCCCGACGTAACTTAACTTCGGTGATCGTCCTAGCGATTGAACCACTACACTACCTGCGCGTGTACGTGTTAGGGGCGTAATTTTACCATTTCAGGGCCCCCACTGGGGTAATTTTGCCAGCAAATGATGATTTTGTCTTTGAATGTGAATCCGATACTTAATTTTTCTATTATTCTTTTTTAATCAATCAACATGTAAATGAAGTTTTGTAAGTTACGTTTCTTTGAAAAAAAAATGGATCGCACTAAAATTCAAAATTACAGCTAATGATGCAAAAAAAATAATTAAAGTTGAAATCATACAAAAAATATAAATTAGCAGATACAAAAATTGAAAGTAAAGGAGTAAAAAAGTTAGAAAAGAATTGAAAATAAAGTAGGAAAATTTTAAAAAAAATTGAGACTGAAACATTTTAAAAACAGTTAAAACTGAAAAAAATTAAAACCAAATTTAAAACTATTTTTTTTTTATAAACAAATAATAATGCTTAAATAAATATATCTAAATACATATTTAAGCGGTGATAATATTTTTATCGATCTCATTTTTTGTTGTGTTTTAATTTTTTAAGTGCCATCTTAAACGAAGAGGGTAAAACGAATTATTCAAGAGTGTGGCTACTTACACTAGTTTTCCTTCCCTCTTAGAAAATCCCACCTTCTACAAAATATGCCTCTCTGAAAGATAAAGTTTGTGGTCCCCGTGTCCCGAGGAAATATTCCCCCACGAAAATGAAATAGGGTGGGGGAAGGGGGAGCCATCTCTACTTTTTGGGAGTGAGTGCGGTTCAATTAAGATTGATGTCAGAGACTTACCCTCTGAACCAAGTCCTGACCTCAGTCCCGCTTACCTCAGAGACATCTCTGCACTTAGGTAAGTCTTTCTCCCGACGTCAGTGCCTCTTACCTCAGTGCTGACTTCTTGGGTAAGTGCTTTAACACTTACGTCAGAGAAAACTGAACTGACCTCAGAGCAAATTGCACTGACCTCAGTGAGAAATTCACTGACCTAACACTTGCCATTTTTACCAGGGGCGCAAACTAGTCGCAGGACCGTATGAGCCTCGTCCCGTGGAGACGGTAACTGGGAAAAATCCCAGAAGTTTCATTCCTGCGATTCGAACTTGGGACAAATCCCGTGCAATGGCGAGGGTTGCGGGATCAAATTTCAGCAAGGGCGAAGTGGAGTTCTCATCAGGATATCAGATGGAAGCGCGAAGCGTTTAAACTACGTAAATGGCCTGGTTACACGATCAAATGGTGACTGGTGCGCACCATCTACCATCGAATTTCTGCTAGAGTACCTTTATAGACAGAGTATGGCCATTCGTATCTTTTCACTACAGGAAAACTGTTCCGCTTTTTGATTGGTCAACGTGTTTTTAGGCTTCATGATGCTCTTAGGGCCGTAAATAAACAAACAAGATGGCGGCTCACAATAACATCGATGAGAAGCTAAATTTGACAAAAATTTCAATTATGCGGCAGTAACAATTTAAACGAGCATATCTACGAATAGCACACGAAAAACACATGAAAACATTGTTAAATTGCCTTTCACCTTTATCACAGGAGGATGTAAGATGTGTATAACCTCAATCTTGCTTGCTGATAACGGCCATCTTGTTTGTTTATTTACGGCCCTAAGAGCATCGTGTCAGCCTATTCGCTCGCGACCAATGAAAAGCAGGAACAGAAATGGCCATACTCTGTCTATAAAGGTACTCTATTTTCTGCGGCCTGCAAAAATTTGATGGTAGATGATGGAGTTGTGGGGCTCATTCTTCATCTGATCTCCACACAACCGTGCTCATTTCATGCATATTTCAATCAACGCGCTATTTTAATTAATTTTAATCATCAATCTAGATAACGCTCGACCGCCATCCTGGTCATCATTATGATCGGAATTTGACGGGAATTTGATCGTGTAACCAGGCCAAAAAGAATACCTCCCGCAGTACCAACTAGAGTGCGCTTCGACGGATATAGACTGAGTGGGGAGTCGATTCTCGAGGCAGCGACGCGGCGGGGCCGGTTGTGTCCGGTAATTTTAAGGAAACGCTTGCAGGTACATACCTACTAGAGTCCCTTTATACTAAGAGTCAAGACAAACACCCCCTCATGAACGTTTTTCGTAATCTTTGATCGGCCCATTCTCAAATTTCTTTCTCCGTTCCTTCTCTCATTCCGTTTGTTCCTTGTCGAACCCGTAATTCCTCGGTCCATTCCAGGTTATAATCTTTGCAATTGGTGCATAGAATAGTAGCTATTATTCTATGATTGGTGAAAATGTAATCTTTATTCCCGTTTGTGACACCGTGGAGGCCTAAAATACGGGAACCAATCAGAAATGGATTCACATTGTCTTGACTCTCAGTATAAAGGGACTTTAGAAGGTACTTTTCCTTTTTTTGAGGAAACGTCTCCTAAAAACAACACAACATGTTTTCTTACTTTTAGGATACTCTTCGCGCCGTGTTTCCTTCCTAATTTGAAGGAAACGATTTCGTGCTTCAATGTAACAGGAACTGTTTTGGTTCACGAAATCGCGTTTTCGTCGACCAAGGCAATACCGTTTTCTTCATCCGAGACTAGAGTACCTTTATAGACAGAGTATGGCCATTCGTATCTTTTTACTACAGGAAAACTGTTCCGCTTTTTGATTGGTCAACGAGTTTTTAGGCTTCATGATGCTCTTAGGGCCGTAAATAAACAAACAAGATGGCGACTCACCGTAACATCGATAAGAAGCTAAATTTGACAAAAATTTCAATTATACGGCAGTAACAGTTTAAACTAGCATATCTACGAATAACACACGAAAAAAACACGAAAATATTGTTAAATCTCCTTTCACCTTTATCACAGGAGGATGTAAGATGTGCATAACCTCAATCTTACTTCCTGATAACAGCCATCTTCTTTGTTTATTTACGGCCCTAAGAGCATCGTGTCAGCCTGTTCGCTCGCGACCAATGAAAAACCGGAACAGAAATGGCCATACTCTGTCTATAAAGGTACTCTATCCGAGACTTCGTTTCTTGTCCACTTTTTTAAAGTATCCAATTTTATTAGGTCAACACGGCGTCGCCTTGAATTTAAGAAACTTTTTTTCAGTGAAAAGTACGCGGAGTCAGAGCTGCGATGCCCAAAAAAAATTCGCTCTCTCATTGAATTCGGTGTCAAGTGAGAGCACCGCGGAAACGCGCTGTTTGTGAAGAGGCGCTTCAATTTAAAGTAAAATCGAAACGGATCGATGTTTCGATACTTCAATTTTCATGATAAACAGCATATCTGACAAAGAAAAATATTGAAAATAGTCACTTTAGTCACTTTAGAAAGATGGAGAAACAGAATTTTCAAATATTTCAGACTGGTAGACGACTCCTTTGGCATATGGTTAGGTTCTGAGAGAGAAGCTGTGCCAAAGACATAAAGACGGAGCACTAAAAGCAAAAAATGAAGCTTCTAGAGCTTCTTTTCAATCACCTCTACTATTGGCTAGAGGATTGGCGGCGAAATCGGGACAAGTTTGAATTCAAATGTAGGGCGGGAACTAATAAATAAAATTGCGGAAACAAAGTATTTTAGGTTGATTTTTGCCCAAATTCAGGTACACACTCATATTTTTTTAACTTTAGGTTAGTTTTAGTCCGTCGTCGACCGATTAATTTCATTTGGGAGTAACGTTGATCTAGAACTGTAACGGCCTGTTTGAACCTGCAGAACCACCATAAGCAGAAGAAAAACTAACTTTATCTGAGATTACTGCCTGTTACCGAGCAAAAGTAGGTGTATTATATTAGGACGCAGACCGAACTTTCTCAGTATATTCGTTTTAGGAATTTAAAATACGTTTCAAAGAAGAAATGTGCAAAAATCAAGAGGACAAGTTCAAATCAAATTTCCGTTTGCCGCCATGGATTCCCGCGCTCATTTACACACTCACACAAGCGCGCAGCGCCGAACCTAGCTTCACTTTTTCCCCGTGCTTTTAGATACGAGCGCTCCGTCTTTATGTCTTTGAGCTGTGCACAGTTTGTGAAAAAGCTCAATGACTTACACCCAAAAATCAAGTTTAAACTAGATTTTGGTGGCAAGAAGTTGAACTACCTCGATTTAACGTACCATATAAATCAAGAATGACAAACTTAAATTCAGCATATACCGCAAACCTTGCTACACTGATGCGATAATACCAGTACACTTATACCATAGTTGGCAATAGAAGATGGCAGGATTCCACAGCTTCCTTAATAGACTTATCAACATTCCTCAGTCAAAACAAGATTGCAATAAAGAACTGAACACCATATTAGAAATTGCAATTAATAATGGATACAAGAAGGAAGACATCCTGAAAATCCTAATGAAGAAAAAGTCAAAACGCATAGACCAGAGAATTTTTTCTGCTTTCCTCAAGGACAACAGAAGAACATATTGCTTCCCCTTTCAGCAGTGGATGAAATATGAGCCCTGAATTAACTCCCTCGAGGAAATCCCTGAAAAAAAAATTATAACGGACCATCCAACGTTTCCAGCTAATCAAAATATATTATCTACTTTTCCTGACAACAGTACCTAAATCGTAAACAATTGAACAAAAATTCGCAGATTTTTCAACTATACATGAGTAGATGAAGAACTAAAATCAATTGATCCTGTTTAAATCGGAACAAAGCAATTTTTTTCAATTTTGTCACAATGTTTTAAGTAGCTGTCCTCGTGAAAAGTAGAAAAGATATTTGCACAAGCTGGAAAGGTTGGATGGTCCATGGCAAATTTTCTTTCAACGCCCTCAATAAGGGAGTTAATTCTGGGCTCATTTCATCCACTGCTGGAAAGGGAGGGAGGACTGTAATAACACTTTTATGACAATGTCCACACGATATATCCAGTGAATATTTTGCGGATTTTACGAATATCCTGAGGCCATCCTGACAATATGCTGTGGACTTTTAAAGGATTTTTCCAAATATCCCTAGAATGTCCACACAATATTTTGGGGATTTTCAAATAACCCCAGAATATTCTGGGGATTTCGTTTTGTCTCACGAAAATGTTCTGAGAATGTTTTGAGAATATTTCGGAATATTCTCACAACATTGTCAGAATATCTTGAATTTGCCTCGAAATAATTAGCGTTTTGAAGCTACTCTTGATCAATAAGATCAAAAATAGAATTTATTCAACCTTAAAACTTGTTTAGAAGCTTTAGTCGATCCAATACACTAAATGAAAGCATTGTTTGACCGGATTGACTCTAATAAAACTGACCGTTGTGATGAACCGTCAGTTCAATCAGTTCATGATTGCATTGGCCCAGAGAGTAAAAATGGACATGAACGCCGCGCGCCGCTAGTAGGTAGCAGATACCTATGAAGAAATGATACTGGAGGGCCCTCAAGTGATAATCCGCCTTCAATTACAAGCGTATGCAACATTAATGACAATTAACAGTACCTACTCCTCCCTTCCCTCGTCTATCGGCCTATCACCAGCATTCACTGATACCTATTATGCATGCTGGACTGCCTGATTATCCACATTTATCCACATCAACTTTTCTTTTAGATAGATAAATGAAAACCATTGAAAACTAACACAGAACACCTGATCAGCTGATGTGCGGTGTTGGCGGGAAAAGCTGCTGAGGAGCGCGCGTTGTGATTGGTTGTGCGTAAGGCTAGCCGAAAAATGAACAGGCCTGAACGAGATACGCATTCCTGCACTTAAGCTCGAGATACGCAAGAAAAGTTCTACGGTTTTAGGTGACTTGCCGATTTTTTCGATTATAATCTCTTGCTGGCTGATAGACGACATCTTCAACTACACGCCTATGCAGCTAACTCAAAACTGTCAAAACTCGAGCTACGCACTTCTGCACTTTCACCATCGAAATGGAAGGCCTCGTTCACACAGAGATATAGGTTTACGGAACTTAACTTGCGCGCAAAGTTCCGTGAACTTTTGTTAGCAGTGCTGACAGGGCTTTTCGCAAAAAATGTGCCCAACACGAGTAAACGCGTGTCTTATGCAGCCCTCCCCCTCTGGCACGTTCACTTGATGGTTTTTATTGATGTTTCGAACAAATGTACCTGTATTCTACTTAAATATTCTAGTTTTCTGTTCTAATCGATGTGAAATCCCAGTTTTTCGGCTCACATTCTCATCGATCGGTATGGATCAATCGGCAGGGTCTTCGGCTAGTGTTAGGTAGGTCACAGGTTCAATCCCCGATGCAAGCAAATAATTTCTAACCTACGATAACGCTAACATGGACTCCCAATTGTTCAATTAATTTTATTTTTCACGATTTCGAAAATTATTTCCTTAAATAATCCTTTGGGTGCCTCTTTTCCCCTAACCACCCTGCTTTACATTTTCCATGCGGCTGATTTCCATGAAGTCGGTTTCCATGCCATATGCGCATGGAAACTTTTCTGTCCCAATTTTCCATGCGGCTGATTTCCATGCAAAGGGTATCTCGGGATAAGCATGTCAAAATGCCCTTGTGAATGGATTTTTATTTTAACCATTTTAAGTCATCAAGGTTGTCCTAAACTTAGGTTTTGGGGAATTTCAGCCCCCCAACCCCCTCCGCCCCCCCCCCCCCCCTCAGACCTATTTTTGACTATGCCAACGTCATTTCCTCATAACTTTCGTAATTTTCGATAGAATTGAACCAAAATTTGTCAGAACCTACATCAATTAGTTTCGTTTCTGTAGAACAAAATTCATTATCATCGGATAATATTTTAGCTTCTGAAAAAAATTCGTAAAATTTTTTAAAAAAATCATTTTTTTTCCTTTTTTTCGCGCTAGGTGACGTAGATACAGACAAAATTTCGCGTTGATCGGAGTGGTGCGCCATACCTAAAAACGCAATTTTCTAACCTCGAGACGGCCAAAATGCCACCATAGCCTCCTTTGATGACTAGCCGTAGAGAAATGTAGGGAGAGCCAAAATTTCGAGGTGATCAGAGTGGTGCGCAACACCCGAGCACGCAATTTTCTAACCTCAAAACGGCCAAATTGCCCATTTCGGCACCCATTATCACTCCGTGTGAAAAAATAAGAAGAGGGACATCCGATATTATTGTCCTACCTCGTAAATTAGACACTTAAGTACATTTAGTCGAAATTTCGTATCGATCAGAGTGGTGCGCAACACCCGAGCACGCAATTTTTTAACCTCAAAACGGCCAAATTGCCCATTTCGGCACCAATTATCACTCCGTGTGAAAAATTAAGAAGAGGGACATCCGATATTATTGTCCTACCTCATAAATTAGACACTTAAGTACATTTAGTCGAAATTTCGTGTCGAGCAGAGTGGTGCGCAACACCCGAACACGCCGTTATCTAAGCTGAAACCTCCCAAAATTCCAGCAAGACTTACAATAAATGCTTCGTGAGTTATTGGCCGCATGCCATTAGCATTGACGGAATTGCAGGTTATTGTTGTGATTGTGCTAATGACCTCAGAACAATCGGTTGCTGTTCGCATGTTGCAGCAATGATTTATCATCTATCACATGGTAGATATCTCTCAAGAATCATTCGCCCCGCCGAAAAATTAACACACGTATTCCAAATGGAAAATATTATTCCAATCATAAATGAGGACAGCGATGAAGACTAAAAAGCTTCCCCTTTTGTTTTCAATTTTACTGACCCTTTTTTATTTCTTCTCCTTTTTCTGTTGGTCCTGATTACAGTAAATATAAAATATCTTCTTTTTTTAATAACATAGCTAAAATTCAAATCAATCTTATATAAAATTTGTAAATTCTAGTAACTTTTTCAACAACTATTACACCACATATGTAAGCTAAGAGAACTACGATACCTCTTATAAATAACATAAACAATATAAATCTATAAAAATAGGAATTAATAATAAATACGAGAAAAATTCTAAAGAAGACATGCTGTCATATTTTCCCTTCCAGTATACATACCTCACGGTATTCCCACGGTATACATACCTTCCAGTATTCTGTAACTCGGTGCCATTTCATATATTATTCATACTTAGTATGAATATGTATAAATATAATATGCCTGTCCTCTTTTTCAAACTCTGTCCCGGCCCCCGCATATTTTCCAGCCTGGCTGCCAACTCTACTTCCCGCTTTGGAAAAATTCATTTGATTAGAGAACTGGTTTCCGCGGGCAGGACTTGGGGGAAAGCGAGCACCGTCTGCGCGGGCGGGAGCTGCATGATTCCGTTTTCGAGTTTTTCCGTTGGAGCATCGGCATTATGCTCGCGCAGGGCCGGATTAACCGTAGGGGCAACGTGGGCCTGTGCCCACAGCGGCAAATTTTCAGGGGCGGGAAATCAAGAAACAAAAAAGAAAAAAAAAAAAAAAAAAAAAAAAAAAAAAAAAAAAAAAAAAAAAAAAAATATGCCCCCCTGAAAATTTAACCGGAAAAATATCTTAAATTACAGAGAAGAGGCCGTCCATAACATTACGTCACTCGCCTGGGGTGGAGGGGGGGGGGGATCAAGAAATCGGACAAATAGGTGACGTAATTTATGGACGGCCCCAAAGGAAAAGGCAGTCTCGTCAGCAGGAGAATGGCTGTGTCGTACAGCGGCAAATTTTCGCAACCACTATTTTTGAGAAGCCAAAATTCCTTGCGCCATACTGGGTTAATTTACTCATCTAATTGTTGATTTTACTAATACATCCGTCAATTTTAACTATTCAAAATAGTTGTCCAGGCTTTAACTATCGTTCAGTTAAGGTGATTCCACCCGCGCTTGATATCCATACATCGACGGATAAACGTCTTCTGTGACTTTTTTCGTGATATTCGATTCGGATCACATCCGGACTTTTCTCGAGAGTCGAACGTGTTCGAAATTCGATACTTTTTTCCGTGAACGTCTGCACTTCTGTTTTTGTGTTTAAAACTTTGCAATTAGATTTTACATCTTTAAAATCAAAGTCCGGATCACCAGCCCTTATTCGACCTAGTCCTAAGATTTTTTTTTTTTTTTTTTTTTTCACGAAAAAAAAATATGTATACTTTTTTTTCGGAATTTTTTTTTTTTTTAGGGTTACGGAAGCCGTTCCATAAATATATTCATTTTATACTTATAAATAAAATTATTATTATTTTAATTATTTATTACATTAAATTATAATTATTTAATATTATAATAATTATTTGGTACTTTTATTTTGTATTAAATTATTTTCTAATTATTTATTTTTATTTTTATTATTTTATTTTTTATTTTTAAATTATTTTTTATTTTTTATTTTATCTTTATTTGTATATTTTTATTGTTAATTTTTATATTTTTTTAATTATCTATCAATTAATTTTTTTTTATTTTTGTATATACATATTCATATTTTTGCAACATTGTATGAGGGCGCATTCCCATTTATTGATTGAAGAAAATCATCTGTTGAGAAACAACAAAAAGGAGAACACCTGAAACAGTGTAAAAGTGTCCCCTCCGATTTGCAGCACATCATCTGCTTGCACGCGCTCTTTGCCAAGCTATGACATTTTTTATCAAACGTTACAGCAATGTAAACGAAAACGATTTGACAACAGAGCAATAAAACGCTTTTACAACGTTTGCGCAACACATTAGAACAACATTGTTTAACAACGTTTTAACTAACGTTTTTTGAAGCGTTTTTACAACGTTTTTAATAACTTTGTAAAAACGCTTTAAAAAAATGTCGACTTAAAACTTTTTCACAACGTTTTGACAACAATTTTTAAAACGTTGCAACTAAACGTTTTTCGAAACATTGTTAAGAAACGTTGCGGCAACGAGCTCGCAACCATCCTTGCCGGGCGGGCGGTCAGGCAATCTAATTATACTTTTTCAATTACTTGTTTTTCATATTTTCAATACAGTACAATAAACTAGTGTCAGTAGAGTGGTGCCTGACATCCCTTTACACAAATGAGTTTATTATTTAAAATAATCTAAAATTAAGTTCTTGATTAAACAATAAACCCATAGTAAAACTTGGATTAAAAGCTAAAAAAATTACAGCCTCATTTTTGGACATTTTTAAGTAAAAAGTTGGCTAAAATTGCATCTAACATTGGTCAGATTTTCCAAATTTTTCGGGGGGAGGGCCCCCGGCCATCCCTTCGGGGCGGCAAATTTCCGCGTGTCCACAGCGGCAAAATCGTTAATCCAGCCCTGTGCTCGCGAAAAAATGTAAATGACTTTTGAAAGCCGGGACTTTGAACCTCGGTCGGCTTATCTTTTCTTTCATGTTGTTCATCATGTGATTAGGTAGGGGAGTTTTTCCGGCCCCGCAAACTGTAACTCGTGTGTTTTCGTCTCGTTCTCTATCCTTTGGTCTCTCCCCGTCCAACACCCTCGGGTCTTGCATCGTTTTCTCTTGTTTTCTCTTTCTTTAGTCAGAGTATAGCGGAATGACCTCACGAGACCAGGGGGTGTTGGCCAGTCAGAGACCAAGGATCAAACAACAAGAATAAAATACAAGAGTTGGAGCTGGCGGGGCTGGAAAACTCCACTGATCACTTAAGATGAAAAACATGTCATTCTTCAAGAAATCGAGTGTGTTAAGTTGCACACAACTTCTCTCTTTGGAGGAGGGGGGAGGGGTTTTAACCGCACCTTCAATTTGTTTATGTTTTTGTTTTAACCTAATATACAGACAAATTGTCTCAGAGATAAACAAAAAAAATTGTAATGCGCAAATGTTATATGTTAGTTTGACCTGTTAAAATGAACCTTCTTTACCAAGAATAAATCCTACCAAATACCGACCAAATTAGGTAAAATTTATCTCGTGCTTCTTAGAAAAATCTATCCTGTAAATTCAAATGTAAAATTGCGATTGACACCAGCAAAATGGAGCGCCTTAAAACAATTGGTCACTCGTATTTATGACTTGCAACTGATTTTTGTTTATTTTCCAATTTGTATATCATTTCTTACCTCAAGTAATAATTTTGTCATCTTTAGGTACAGATGTAGGTAAATATTAATTGTATTTTTTTTTAAAAAACCGTTTCTTTCACTCATAACAAAGTTTCTTTACCTAAAAAGTCTTTTTCTTTCACTTTAGGATTCTTTCTAACCTCTTGTTAATTTATTGGCTTGAATTTGCCAGTACTCATTGCACTGCTACGTATTATTGAAGTTTGGACGAGGGAACGCACATTGGGACGAGCCCATTACAGAAACGGGACATTCACGGTAAAAATGAAAATCATTAAAAGCAAAAACCAAAGGTGTAGAAGTTACCTGGAGGGTCTAAACTTCCAGAATAACGAAGATTTTAACAATTTAATTGAGGAATATTCAAATGACAGGCGTAGAGAAACGCGTGTTTCGGAAAGATGAAAAAAAGAGGTAAAAGCGCACGTATACAAATGTTGCTCCTCTAGCTTCCGAGATGATTTTAAATGCAATTTTTTGTTATAACAATTGAATACAAACATAGACTATTCGTTTACGTCATTGGTGATGATTACTTTTAACTTCCTGGGGGTCAGAGAGTGAATTCAAAATCGACAAGTCAAAAAACTAAAATTCAAACTTCAATTAGAGTTTTAAAAAAATGTCCAGACTTGTCCAAGAAACGGTTTGCATAGCGAGATTCTACGTATCCTTAGCTTTCAGAATCATATTAGTTTTCATCCGACTTCTTCCGACTTTGGAAGTTACAAGGGAAAACATGAGCGCGGTTCGCTTAAAATCGAGCGCTTTCTCAGGCCAATTGACGGTTGAGGTTGAGCGCAACGGGCTGCGTTGCTGGCCGCCGAGCCGCCGCCGCGTTGCTTATCAGCTTGCTGCAATGCTTATCTGATATCTAGGATACTGATTGCTGTCGTCTTTTTTTGTAGAGCAATTTTTTATTTTGAATATGCAAAGAATCGAATGATGTCGTGATGGAAACGGTCCTTAGAATCGAGGCTGAGATTGAAAATATAATTTCAACCAATGTAGCGACAGTTTGACAGTATCCCATGATTTGTATTCCAGCATATTCGATGGAAAAATTTGCAATATATTGAGTGGCAATAAATCCTCATTCTTATGAACGATATCTCAGAAGTGCAGAAAAGACCCCTAAGAAACTCGGAGTTTCTAAAGTATGGAATTTTGCCTTGACATCTTAAGATTTAGAGCTTTTGAGTGTCTGTTGCATATTCCGTATAATCAGGATTTTAGAAAATGGCGCTCAAAAGGGAAGAAGAAAAGTCCTTGAAAAAAAACGGGAAAAAAGCATCTGTGTCAAAGAATGATAATATTTGGGAGCAACCTATTCGATTATGATTTTCGGATTCACTTTAATGTCTGCCCATTGATGAACTCATTCCCCTATAGTCAAATATCGATGCGGTTTTTGCGATAGGTAAGAAGACGGTAGGGGGGGGGGGGGGTTGTTGTTTCTTAATAAAAGCATTTCTCAATTTCAGGATAAGTGAATTCATTTTCTTTTTCAATGAAAAAAAGCAAAAGACACGCGCGTTAAATCTCTACCATAATCATGCTAATCTGTTTATCAAGTAGATTTAAACAGAGACTTGGCAACATCACTTTTTGGCGGGATTGTCACCATGAACCAAATACTGAACATAATATTGGATTCCTTTTCCCAAAAAGACCGAAAATGTCAAGTTTTCAGAAGATCGGCGAAAAATTATCGTCTAATGGGCGAATGTCCCGTTTTGACACCTTTTCGTCCCACTGTGGAACGCTTCTACGTGGGGGATGAGCGAGCCTCCCTACTGTTATATAATTCCTCGGAGTTTAGAGGTTTCGCTGCGTGATCGGGTCTGCTATGCGGTAGGGTACCAAAATGAACTTTGAAATGTGCATCATGCACTTTTCAAGCGGGCTCTTCGCTGACGTACATACAGTGATAATGGGTACCGAAATGCGGTGCCGGACACGGGAGCTGTCAGCAATAGATTTCGGGTGCACTGCAGATTGCGAAACGACGGGTGGCGCGACTGCGGATTGCACAGGAGTTAGGGCGCTCGTATGATGTAAACAAACTTCGGCCGCGGGATTGAAGAATTGAATCCCTAAATTGAATCGGACATCTGAGGAACTAACGAACAGCTTGTGGGCTGTAAAAATTGACGACCTGTAATACAGATGGACAAGATTCTAAAAACTCTCTGACTTTTAAAAAGAGGTGGCGGGGGATTCAAAACAAGTTGATGCTGTACATGCTAAAGTAGGTTTTATATATGAAGCGGAAAATGTATTAAAAATTAGAAATTTAGAAAATATTGACTCTTCAAAAACTAATCAGCAATAAATGTATATACATGAATTATGGTTTGTGTTGTAACGTCACCATCAACTGGTACCCTGGATGTGACCTCAAAATGCCATTATCAGGACGTCATCCAAGGATGACTCCATGACGTCATCAACGAGACTCGTTTCCATCGACGTCATCGACAGGTGCCTCCATGACGTCATCAACGGATGAGTCTATGGCGTCCTTGATGGGTGTCCCGATGACGTGATCGGGGGGGGGGGGGGGGGGGGATTGCTGGTAGATATAGAATTGTCATTTTCTCAACTTAGGGGGATTAAAATACAAGAGGAGAAAGGTAAGGCCTTGTCTCCACGGGACGTTTTCATAGGATTTGTCCCAAGTTCGAATCGCAGGAATGAAACTTCTGGGATTTTTCCCAGTTACCGTCTCCACGGGACGGGGCTCATACAGTCCTGCGACTAGTTTGCGCGAGAAGATAAATTAGATAAAGTCGAGTATTTTACCGGGATTAAAATACTAATTGCACTCAATTGACAATTATACACATTATTTTAACGAAACAAACATTAACAATGGAGTAATGAATAAAATATCGCACAATTCGTTTCACTTCTTCCTCTCCTCTCAGTGGGTCCTAGGGGTACAAGTACCATACTTGGTACTGGGAAAAATTCTAGGTGGCGGTAGCCACCCCGGCCCAATCCTAAAAACTCCCCCTAAAAAATGACGACCCCAAAAAAAAAAAAAAAAAAAAAAAAAAAAAAAAAAAAGACGGGTGGCTGCTGCCTAACTAGTTTTACACGAAACAACGCGACCGGGCTTTTCTGCACGGTTTGCGGTCCATTTAGCACTCCTGCTAATTAAGTCGTAAAGTAAAGCCCGAAAACCCTATAATATTTGGGTAGAATATGCTCAGCTCTACTCGTAATGCCCACCCTTTTTAAGTTTAGTTAAATATTAAAAAAGTTATTAAGCTTTAACGACAAATTTTGGACCCCAAAACTTGACGATCGTTTTTGACGACATGGACCCCAACAAAAGCTGACCCTGATGGAATTGTTGAGCAGATTCGGGGCAGATTCGAGGCCCGCGAAACGCCCGGCCGCGGAATGGCGGGCGTGATTTTGGCCAACAAATTACAGCTAAACCGTAGAAAAAAACCATATAAAAGTATACATATTTCAAATCTGTGGTATATAATGCCGGACCGTTTTTTTCAAAAATTGAAATTAACGACGTATAAGGGAGAACGATTGATAATTGAGTCGTTTTTGACGTTTTTGAAAGTCGAGCAGTAAGTAGACCTACAGCAATAATTGTAGCATAAAGCCATTTAAACTAGGTAAAATTTAAATCTGTAGACTTCAAGGATTGTACTTCCGCAAAGTTTTCAGACTTATATGGACGCCAAAATGAGAATTAATCAAAGAAGGAGCGGGTCCTTCAATTCTTCAAGCACATTTGAATTTGAAAATAACTTGTAGAACCGCGCGATGGATGGTGAGCGCCGACTCCAGAGGTTAAATTTCAGGTTATGCTACTGTTATTATGGCTTTAAATATTTAATTAATACGAAGAAGATAGATTAATTGAAATAATAAGATGAAGATAGATTAATTGATGCGTGTTTCCATTTTATCGTAGCCGAAGATAACTGGATCCATTTCTATATAATCCTTTTATGATTCCCGCACCCTTGATAAATTTAGTTGCCACAGTAAGTACTCGGATCAACCTGCCATTTCTTCCCAGCGGCCCTGATCTAGTGATCTTTTCAAGTAATTGTTCATGAATGATTGATGATATCCTACTATAGTGAGTCCGAGATACTATTTCTCGTTAATAAGATTCAGCAACTTTTCACCAGAAAATCATCCTTTCCCTCAATACGATGATGTGTGTCTGGGATCTCAATCGGTGGGAATGAATCTGCGTTTCCACTTTCTACTAAAATTTTGCTAGCAGCCAGGCAGCCTACCTCCTCCGGAGTTGATGTGTGTTTTCTCAGTGTATCATGTTATATCGGTGCATAAAGCCTCAATGTTTTCATAGACTTGTAATGCTCTATATTGGAAACGCGGTTTACGCATTCACCCATCAGTCGTGCGTATGTGTCTTCTTAAAGAAGCTACGCAGCACTCTGTTAATGAAATCAACTCAATGTCACAACATCCAAGATACTTGACTTCAAACATTACTGTTAATTTGATTATCAGCAAGTCTCCTTGATTCTGTGTCAGAAGTTGATTGAATCGTCTAATTTGCCTGTATTTGGATAAAATTCTTCAAATCAAGGTCTTTCATATTGACCTCTGCAGAAGGTATGTATCTATATGCTACTATTTCATTGGTTTGATAAAATTGAAATGCTATAACTAATGCAGGATATCCTTGATGATAACCTCTCTATACATCGGCTAAAATTTGCAGTACCTGGAGACGTAAACTTGCCGTCACTGCTTACCACATATAGGAGATAATACAGAGCAGCTGTTCGATATAATACATCAGTGACGCCTGACCTCTAGATTATCTGAGTCCTCGCCTGACAAATTTACCCACTATGAGAGTGCGACAGAAAATTAGCTGGTTCATTTAGCACGGAAAATGGATACAGGAATTAATTCTCTGGCACACCCTGAAAGTGAGTTAAAACTCATTAGATGTGGACTTTGGGTAGCCAGAACTGGCAGAATAATGAAAGCTATCGATTGAGACTGAGGCGACTAAAAATATTAGTTATATAATATTTTGGGCTGCAACAGTATATCAACAGAGCATCTGTTTTGACAGAAAGTGGGCATTGAATGCCCGAGTTGAAAAATCTCTCATAAATACCTGCTTACTTTACCTGCCACTGTATTGATGTGAGAGTTACCTTAATCGGATGGTTGCAGAATCTCCCTGGCAATTCCCAGCATAGATATGATGGTGCTCCACATAATTAACTTACCGGCAGAAACATTCGCTCGATAGAATCGTATGAGAGGGATCACATAGCATAGGATATAAAATTAAGCCTTGAATTTAGGTGATGTTTATACTTTAACCTCTGGTTCTCGGTCTACGGTACGAAAGGGACGGACTAATACAGAAGAACCATACATGACAAGTGGCTCCTAAGTTGTCATTTATTTGAGTCCTTAGCTGAAAAGTTCATGCCTGAAGGTGTGACAGAAAATGGACTGTTTTTTCCATCCTTGAAAGTAAAACAAAGAATCAAAATTGTACTCTCCGTTTTACCCTTATAGTGCGTTGAAACTCAATTGCAGCCGACTCTGCATGACCAGAATTGGCAGATACAGACTCATAAAAATGAAATGTTATTGAAAGGAAAACCAAAAATTAAAGTGGTATTCTCTGTTGTACCCTGATAACGCACTGAAACTCAATCGCTGTTGACTCTGTATGACCAGCATTGGCAGATAAAGGCTCCTGAAAATGAAATGTTATCAAACTGTTTCATTACCGTTCAGAAGATTCATGCTATTGAGATCGAAATTTCAGTTGTGGTAACTGTAATTTTTGCTTGCGGAAGCATCAACTCTTACTGTTTATCTTTTCCAATGACGAGTTAACTGGTCACATTTCTCAAGATACAGAATGCCATAGCTTTAGAGACATCTCTCATAAAACTAAAAATATTGATAAATACTTACTTTGCTTACTGTCTTTATGAGACGGTATCACGCGTTTGCAATGTTATTTCTGATGATGAAATTGGAGCTCGGAGAAATTGCGATTCGAATGGTCAAAGGACCTGGCAGGCATAACTAGGTATAAGCAGCGTAAATGATAGAGGTCCTGCACTGAGCTGCAGAATTTAGCTTGCATTCTATCATTAGTTCCAAGAATCCAAAAAAAAAATGTTGGATAATGTAAGACATAAAAGGTATCCCTTAACACAGGTGATGCCTCTAATGTAAATCCTGGTTTTGTGCCTACTGTACACAGGAGATGGAACATTACATAGAAGTCCTATATTAAGAGCAGCTCTGAAGTTGTTGATTATCAGGGTTCTTGCCTGACACATTCACCCACTTTGAAGGTGTGACAGTAAATAGACTGGTTAATTTTATCATTGAAAATAAACCCATTATTAGTTAAACTGGCACTCTCCCTTTCACCCTGTTGCGCGTTTAAAGTCAATGTGTCTTTGTGGACTCTAGTTGACCAGAATGGCCAAATGGAGAATCATAATGATGAAAGCTATAAAAGGATTTCATTGCAGCAGGCCGATTATTGAAAGTTTGAAGCAGTCTGATAAGAGATCGAAATGCGATATATTGCACGGTTAAGATAGGGCTGTCTTGCCTTGTCGTACTGACATAGTTTCAATAATCAGCATGCAGTTGAGAAAATTTATGTCATCACAACTAAAGTTTATTGTATACCATCTCCTTATGAACGGAAAGATTTAACGCAAGTACCAAGATGATTTCATATGATGTCTGGATAGGAATGCACATAGTAGACAAGTAAGTAGCAACTTTTCGTTTCAGGCACATTGTGCCCAAGCATGGTGCCCTCAGTATGTAATCAGAGAATCATAAAAGAAAACTCACTCACAACGAAAAAGGTACCTAGAGAGAGAAGGAATCATGCAAAATCAAGAATGGTCACATTTGGAAGTATTATTCCTCGGGGCAGCATAAAATTGAAAACGTTTCGTGCGTACAATGAGAAAACCATTCAAGAAGTTATATTGTTATTAATTTCAGAAATAATATGACATAGAAAAAGAGACAGGAGCCAGGAGAAATTGAAATTGCAATGCTATTTTGCTCAAACCCGATTCAAAATTTCAAACGAAACAATAACATAATGAGCCTCTAGACAGGGTAAGAACTGGAGGCTCTAAGCACATGAATCTGCATCAGAATTTCGCGTAGAATTCAATGGTACAAACGGGAATTCATGAAACCAACTAATAAGCGAGATATTTGCGTAAATAGACTGCGCATTTTTGTAAATCCCGCTCGCCTAATATACGAATGACGTCACATTTATAGCCAATAGGATTGTGTAGCGCTGCGCAGCGCCGACTGAGCATCGGCCATCGGAAACGTCCAACGCTCCCAACGCCGGGACCGTAAACAAACGAAAATTGATAACAGGAAGGACCCAAGCACCCAAGCAACTCGAAATCTTTTAATTTTCATTAATTACAGTCCATGTTCGACTTCAAGAAAGCATTTGACAACCATTTTCCTCGTATTTTATAACCTGGAGCCACAGCCTATCGGCTCATTGTAATGTGCACTCTGAGAATCAGTTCCACAAGTCCAAACCCTGACATTCTTTTCTTTGAGCATTCTCTTTTCATTCTCGCCACAATTTAAGTGTTATGCAGTTTCTTTACCTAAAATATGTGGTCTTGAATTCATTCAGGAGTCAGAAGTTTACCTTTCTTTTAGTATTACAGCCCTTTGACCCTCAAACTTCACCGATATGACCTCATGTAGTTCAAGGTTTCTCTGGCCCGAACCGAGTGATTACACATCTGAGGTGTGTCTCATGGTTCTTCAAATTAGCAGTTTAGAACTAAATTAGGGACTACAGTGACTCAATCCAGTTCTGCTTTCTTGTTCAATGTTTGTTATCAGTGTCTGTTCTTTTGCGTGACCAATCTAGTGCATGCACTGTTACGCTATAAGTACAGGTATTATTGCTTTTTTCCTGCTGTCAGACCTTTTTCTTAAGCCTGCTGATTCACCACAGAATCTGCCCTAGTTGTGTAAATAATTTGGTGTGTAGTTATTGAGTTAATACCTCCTTGCGGTGATGCAAACTTTCTCAGATCCGTCATAAGTGGGTATTGCATTTAGACGATCACTCGGACCAGATGAAATCACTGCTCTAGCAGCTCCAAATTTATACTTTGATCTCTGATTCACTAATAAATAACACTTTATGGTGTCATTTATATTTAATCAGTTCAAAGCTAATTCGACAATGAATCATCAATGGTCCGATCGAAAAAGGAATTTTCTGGTGCGTGCTACGGCTGAATCGACATTACCTACAACTCAACTTTCGAAAGCATGAACCTTTAAAAAATTCATCAGGAACTGGTACTTGGTAAGTAATAATTATGTTAGCACTCTCCTATTTCTGAAGAGATGTGTGTCCTGTAAATTTCAGAATATACTCTCCTGCCATATATCTAAGAGGAATACAACATCTCAAGTGGGTGAAGTTATAAAATTGTGGAAATTGGTCATTTAAAGGGCTTTTCTGCTCGAAGACATGACTGAACCAATATGAAAGCTGTGAGTTACGAATGATGGAGGGTCCAAGGTGTCTTCCTGCTTTATAAGATAAGGAATTGTGCCCTCAGGCCTTAAATGCTATTGGAAATTCCAAACATTGTGAATTCAAATGCACGCTACACTTCATCAATGAATATGGAAATTTGTCTCAGAGAAAATCTGATAAGACCATTCTGGTAGTTATTTATTCCTGGTTTCTTAATTTCAGAATTTTTGTATTCTAGTTATCATCAAATGCTAATCAACAGATATTGCACAAAACAGTTGCTAATTATTTGAGGATTCATTTCTTAATCAGTATGTTTTATGTGTTTCATGCAGCGACGAGCCTTACTGAATTTCATGAAATTAAGTGATCACACCTACTTACCTGCAACATAGTTAGATCATCCTCCAAGCGTTAAGAAAATATTTTTCCTCTCTTTTAAGAATTCAGGGCGAGTAAAACCTGCTCAACAAAAGTTTGTGTAAGATTGTTTCCATTCAAAATCACCTAAAAATCATTTCAATGGTAAAGTTGCCAACGATTCCTATTGAAAGTCGTTTGGTTCAGTGAATTTTTCAGGTACCGAAAGATGAAAGGATCTTGAAAAGTCATAGAATTACATCCACCATGAAAACAAGTTGGGAAAAACAGTTTAGATTGACCAGGGATGACATTTGTAACATTTACTTCTCAAACCAATCTAATGGCCAAACATAGGTATCATTTGCAAAACGTGTAAATTACATATCCTGAATACGTTGCTCAAACTTTCTACATCCAGTTCAGATTTTCAAAGGGAAGCAAGTCAGCATATTGTTTGAATTAATTACTGAATTTTCTGCCCATGTAGAGGAAAAATATCACATTTCAGAGATTTTGTTGAATGATTTTTTAATTGAGAAATTAAGAGGAACAGGAAGTCTGAAACTTTGTGAATTTAGGTAAGTGGTTTCCCAGTTTAGCCTTGTCATTAACGTCTCTTTTTGCCATGAATGATTATCCACAAACGTAAGCATACTCACACTAACTGTCCAACAACAGATCCGTATGTACCCTGGTGATACCTTAGTAACTTCAGATATCTTACCTTTTGAACTACTTGAATGGTTGAAAAATATTTTCACTTCAAGACGGATGGTCATGTCCTGATTGAAGCTTTCGAAAATTGAATGTAGTGTCGATTCAGCCATAGCACGCACCAGAAAATTCCTTTTTCGATCGGACCATTGATGATTCATTGTCGAATTAGCTTTGAACTGATTAAATATAAATGACACCATAAAGTGTTATTTATTAGTGAATCAGAGATCAAAGTATAAAATTTGGAGCTGCTAGAGCAGTGATTTCATCTGGTCCGAGTGATCGTCTAAATGCAATACCCACTTATGACGGATCTGAGAAAGTTTGCATCACCGCAAGGAGGTATTAACTCAATAACTACACACCAAATTATTTACACAACTAGGGCAGATTCTGTGGTGAATCAGCAGGCTTAAGAAAAGGTCTGACAGCAGGAAAAAAGCAATAATACCTGTACTTATAGCGTAACAGTGCATGCACTAGATTGGTCACGCAAAAGAACAGACACTGATAACAAACATTGAACAAGAAAGCAGAACTGGATTGAGTCACTGTAGTCCCTAATTTAGTTCTAAACTGCTAATTTGAAGAACCATGAGACACACCTCAGATGTGTAATCACTCGGTTCGGGCCAGAGAAACCTTGAACTACATGAGGTCATATCGGTGAAGTTTGAGGGGTCAAAGGGCTGTAATACTAAAAGAAAGGTAAACTTCTGACTCCTGAATGAATTCAAGACCACATATTTTAGGTAAAGAAACTGCATAACACTTAAATTGTGGCGAGAATGAAAGAGAATGGTCAAAGAAAAGAATGTCAGGGTTTGGACTTGTGGAACTGATTCTCAGAGTGCACATTACAATGAGCCGATAGGCTGTGGCTCCAGGTTATAAAATACGAGGAAAATGGTTGTCAAATGCTTTCTTGAAGTCGAACATGGACTGTAATTAATGAAAATTAAAAGATTTCGAGTTGCTTGGGTGCTTGGGTCCTTCCTGTTATCAATTTTCGTTTGTTTACGGTCCCGGCGTTGGGAGCGTTGGACGTTTCCGATGGCCGATGCTCAGTCGGCGCTGCGCAGCGCTACACAATCCTATTGGCTATAAATGTGACGTCATTCGTATATTAGGCGAGCGGGATTTACAAAAATGCGCAGTCTATTTACGCAAATATCTCGCTTATTAGTTGGTTTCATGAATTCCCGTTTGTACCATTGAATTCTACGCGAAATTCTGATGCAGATTCATGTGCTTAGAGCCTCCAGTTCTTACCCTGTCTAGAGGCTCATTATCATAAACCTCTCTATGCACTATCTATGGCTTAGACTGCGCATTAGGAAATTTCGGCGAGGACTAGAGTCCCTTCAGGCGGGACGATAGGCAACTCAGCAACACCCAGCAAGTCCGAGTCCAATGCCTGTCATGCCAGTGCCGTTGCCTGATACGGGTACTTTTCGTTCGTATATCCGGATGTATCCACTAAGCGGAAGGCGCGTCTTTACCCTGATTTACCCGCTAGCTGTCTTACCTACCGCGCGACCTAGATTGCGTTTTAAGTCAATGCGCTTTACTGTAGTTTCTATCGTTCGTAGCCAATGAGAATTAGGCATTACGTCAAGTGACCCAACTTTGTCACGATTTCAATACTGACCTGCGGTTTTTTTTCTGTGACGTACAGGGTGTGCCAAAAATATGGATCCTTCCTTACTGATGTCTCGAGAACGATTACAGATTATTGACATGCGGTTTGAACGAAATTCCTTAAAAAAAGGTGGGCCGCTTTCGAGGGGGGGGGGGGGGGGGGGGGGGGGGTGTCGTTTCCTCTCTGCCTCGCGCCCGCGGGAACAACTTTTAAATTTAAAATGGGAACTCTCTTTGCCTGATACTTCGCAGAAGTCATACCAAAAATACGTGATATCCTTCCAAAAAAACAAAAATATGATTTTTGTACAAAATTTCGGCCCAATCCAAAAAATGTCACTAATTACCAAAAACAAAAAAAAAACCAGGCACCCAAAAAATATGATGGCAGTACCGTTTGGATTCATCATATAAAAGGAAATGATATCAAAACGGCCCAATTTTCTCTTTCATGCCCATGCAATATACCAAACACCCCAACTTTTTTCACAAAAAAAAAAAAAAAAAAAATAAATAAATAAATACCTATACCTAAGGTATGATGACCTGAACACGTTTATTGGATCCATCGCTTTAAAGGAGTATGATATCAAATCGGCCCAACTTCTCTGAAATATGCCCATCTCGGATCAATAATTTTTTTGAGACCTTCCGACTCATCGCTGAGGAGACACTGATCATTACTTGACCCTTAGTATATGTCCTTGTTTAGATGTCAAAGAGTTCCTTATGAGAACTGTAATGAATTTTTTTTCTTTGAAGAGATAAAATCAAAAAATCGTCATAAAATTGAAAAAAAAATTCGAAGAAAAAAAAAGGAATGGGCCGGCCGGCACGTACAAAAAAAAGGGGGAAATGTAGATACATTGGTATGCCCCAACATTTTGGCATGGGTGACCGACCCGGTCTTGCCAACATCCATGAAGTTGCTAAGAAAGAAGCATTGTAAGTAGGAGGCACATAATATTCGCAATAATACGCCAAGGTTCAGTAGTTTGTAAGGCCTTCTATCAGAAACAAACAAAGAATATGGCATTGCTTGAAAGTTGTTAAGTTGTTCACTCATGTGTGAATATCTTTCAGTCTATCTTTCAATGACGATTTCAAGAAGGACTGATCCTCCTTTTGACGATGATACTTGTTCATGTATATGTGAAAGAGAGACGATAATCACCCTATATTATCTACCACTTGTATGTACGGCCGGCCGGCCCATTCCTTTTTTTTTCTTCGAATTTTTTTTTCAATTTTATGACGATTTTTTGATTTTATCTCTTCAAAGAAAAAAAATTCATTACAGTTCTCATAAGGAACTCTTTGACATCTAAACAAGGACATATACTAAGGGTCAAGTAATGATCAGTGTCTCCTCAGCGATGAGTCGGAAGGTCTCAAAAAAATTATTGATCCGAGATGGGCATATTTCAGAGAAGTTGGGCCGATTTGATATCATACTCCTTTAAAGCGATGGATCCAATAAACGTGTTCAGGTCATCATACCTTAGGTATAGGTATTTATTTATTTATTTTTTTTTTTTTTTTTTTTTTGTGAAAAAAGTTGGGGTGTTTGGTATATTGCATGGGCATGAAAGAGAAAATTGGGCCGTTTTGATATCATTTCCTTTTATATGATGAATCCAAACGGTACTGCCATCATATTTTTTGGGTGCCTGGTTTTTTTTTTGTTTTTGGTAATTAGTGACATTTTTTGGATTGGGCCGAAATTTTGTACAAAAATCATATTTTTGTTTTTTATTGATTACCTCAATATTTTTCTCAACTTCGTAAGTGGAATTTAACGCTGGGACAAATCTCGTGAAACGGCCCGTGGAGACAAGGCCTAAAGAAAAAAGTAAAAACATTTAGAGCGAAAAGAATCACTCTCAAAAATGGGCAACCACTGTTTGACCAGTTATTCCGATTAATCAGTCCACTGCCCCTTCTTTTATATCGACACAATTCCCCTTTACCTGCACTTCTCTGTAATATACCGTCAAAAAAAGGCAGCGTTCGGCCCGCAGTCCGGACAAGAAAACTTCTAAAAGTCAAAGTTCTAAAATGAGCCACACGCTTCATATTGGTTAGTCCAGGCAATAGAGCTCAAAATAGAAGGTTTGAGGGAAAGTTTAGTCGAACTAGCAATTATGGGCTAACTTTATGTTTTTTGGGTCGTAGAATCCGATTTTCGACTTGCCTGACAGATCCGACCCTCCCCCCGGCCGCCATTTTGAAAAAACGACCAAAATTTACGGTTTTCCCCCATTTCTTGCTCATAACTTTTTTCCTGTTCAAAATATCGAAAATCTCGTCACTTCTGTGGAAAGACGATTAAATTTGCAAGAGATTGGTATATACATATGTACACTTTACGTGAAAATCGTGAGAGTGGGAGCGCGACGAAGGCAGCGGGAGATATCGATTTTGCGCCATTAGATACTTAACACCCTGCATCCCTGCAACGTTTTACGTGTAAGTCATATTAAACAAGCGGTTACTTCAATGTATTATTGTGAATCAACTGCAGTGATACATGCGAAAACATGCCTGAAATTGCTTTAGCGGACTCTAAGGACGAGGGTGATGTTGAAGCTTATGACGTTTTCGACGAGCCAAGTACAGAGGAAGATTTTGAAACTGTCATGACTGAAGTTCAAGACCTTCCAGAAAGCCCACATTCAGAAATAAACAATGAACCTAGGTGTTGTAATGTTAGAAAGTATCATATAGATATGGCAACCATGGATCATGTGACCAGGTCAAACCCCACTCCTCACTCACACTCATACAACATGTCCGACCATGCAAGTTCTTGAATAAACAGGTGTATTCTCGTAAATGTCTTTATTTTATGTTTCATCAAAAGTCCTTTAAAAGTCAAGATAAAACATGGCGCAGTCGAATGTATTTACGTGCCGAAAGTGTTTTGAAAGCCAATAGTGAAAGCCAAAGTTATTGAAAGTGAAATATCGTATCAAGTGCAAACGTGACTGTGAACAGTGAAAGCCTATTCTGAAGCCTAAGGTGAAGCACATGCAAATTTGAAAACTGTAAGTTTTGGATATCTTACAATTATGGAAGTTTGTTCTAAACCAAAACCGTTGAGCGTCAAAGGTAACCTCAAAGAAAACTGGAAGAGGTTCAAGCAAGAATTTGAAGACTTGCTAGTCTCAATGGAATGGGACTCAAAATCCGATAAAGTCAAAGCGGCCAAATTAAGAAATTTAATTGGTCCTGAAGGTCGAGAAAGAATTGAAGCTCTAGGTCTACAAACGTCTGAAGACTATAGTGAACTGATATCGAAACTAGATGCTTGGGCGGAACCTCAGAAAAATATCACAATGGAACGAGCTAAGTTCAGCTCTCGAAACCAAAATCCGAATGAAAGTTTCGACGAATACGTGTCTGATCTAAAACGTCTGATCTCCACGTGTGAATATGGTACTCTCAAAGATGAGATTCTAAAAGACCGAATTGTCTTGGGAGTAGCGGATGTTAAGTTAAAAGAACATCTTCTCCGAATCTCTGATCTCACCCTAGAAAAAGCAGAGAAGTTAGCACATGCGGTTGAAACTGCTAAAGCAAGCATAGCGGTGATGTCATCATCCGAGCAACATGAAGCAAACCATGAAGTGAATCCAGTCCAAAAATTCAGAGGTCGTGGTCGCGGGCGAGGAAATTCTCAGAGGTCATCCAACTCGCAGCGTGGTCAAAGCAGAAGCAACCAGCCAAATGGACAGTATCAACAACAAAGATCTCAATACTCTCAATCACGTAGTGGAAACCGAGGTGACTTTAACGGAAATTTCAGAGGTAAACAGTCTAATTATTGTGATAGGAATGATAACTATTATTGTAAAAAGTGCGCAACAAAGCATGGGCCGAGACAATGTCCAGCCCATAATAAAGAATGTGGAAGGTGCTTTCAATCTACATCATTTTGCAAGGTGTTGTAGGGCTAATAATGTAAATGAAGTTAACGTAGAAGAAAATAATAACGATGTTGTTAAGCGAGCAGTCGAATCCGTTGTTTACAGAGAATGTCATGAGCTAGTAGCGTACAGCCCAAAAGCAAGTTTTTATGAAGCCAGGGTAATAAATTGTGACAAAGCAGATAAATGTCTTGAAACTGCCACTAAGAATTTAGAAATTGGAAAGCCAGCTGAAAATGCTAATGAGAGTCAGGTAAATGTCCTTGATGTCCAAGATCACCCAAATGTCAGTAGCGTTGGTGAACAGAAAAAGCCAAGAAAGGAATGGAGAGAGACAATATTCCTTGAAAACGTTCCGGTTAGTATGAAACTGGACCCGGGGAGTGAAGTAAACACTCTACCAGAAAGTATTTTTAAAGCTATTTTAAAGAAAACTAAAATTCCACTGGAAAAGACAAACGAAATATTAGGTGGAATAGGTCACGGTGTAGCTAGACCTCTAGGTATTGTAAGAAAGGTGGATTGTAAAACAAGTTTTGATGTGCGAGGATATTTTGATTTCTATGTCACAAAAGATAGTGACACTAAAGCATTATTAGGTATTGAAGCGTGTGAACGCCTTGAATTAGTAATAAGAAGGGTGCACTCTGTTAGCACTAATGCAGAACAAGCAGCTTTTGTTGAGAAAAATAGAGATGTTTTTACTGGTAGCGGCAAAGTTCCAGGTTTAGTTAGTTTTCAGGTAAAACCGAATCCTGATTTTAAAATTTTACCTCCGAGGCGGTATCCGATTGACACAAGTGAAAAACTGTTGAATAAATTAAATAAATTGGAGAAGCAAGAAATAGTTTTAAAAATTCCAATAAATGAAGAACTGTTATGTGTCAGTAATATATTAGTCCGTGAAAAACCGGATGGTGATTTACGGTTATGTCTTGATCCAAAAAATTTAAATGAGTGCCTCATAACAAGAAAATGTGCTATCCCTACTGTTGATGAAATCAGTGCAAAGCTGTCAGGTAAAAAATGGTTCACAGTGTTTGATGAAAAAGAAGCGTTTTATCATTTTGAACTGGATGAATACTCAAGTCGTTTGTGTGCATTTAACACGCCTTTTGGAGTTTATAGATTTTTACGTATGCCTTTTGGGATAATCTGTGCAGCAGAGTGTTGCCATGAAAGAAATGTAACTATTTTTGGAGGAATCAAAGGTGTGACAGTGTACATCGATGATATCCTCGTAGCTAATGACACAGAAAAAGAACACGATGAAAGCATCAATCTGGTAATAATTCAGGCCAGAAAACATAATGTTAAATTTAAGTTGTCAAAACTTCAATACAAACAAAGGTTTGCGCATTTCACTGGGTTTATTTTTTCGGAAAAAGGAAGGCAAATCGACCCGGAAAGAACGAGAGCGTTAACTGCGATTGCAGACCCCAAAAATAAAAAAGAACTAATGTCAATAATGGGGATGTTGAACTATGTAAGACAGTTTTTGCCTAATCTAAGTAATGAATCAGCTCCTTTACGTGAGTTACTTAAAAAAGATGTAGAATTTTTGTGGACCCCGTATCACTCTGAAGTGTTAGCAAAATTAAAAAAGAGAGTTGCTGAAGCACCTATTTTAAGTAATTTCGATTCGTCTCAAGAAATAGTGTTACAATCTGATGCGTCAAAATCAGGAATTGGAGCATGTTTGATGCAGTTAGGTAGACCAGTTGCCTATTTTTCTAAGGCTCTGACAGAAACACAAACCAACATCTGGGGTCAAATCGACAAGGAATTTTATGCAATAATTGCAGCGCTTGAAAAATTCTACCAATTTACTTATGGTAGAGATGTAACTGTTGAATGTGATCATAAACCTATTTCTTATTTGGTTCATAAGGACATATGTAAAATTAAATCTCAAAGATTGAAGAAATTCAGACAAAGGTTGTATAATTTCAAAGTTAAGATAATATTTAAGCCAGGTCGAAAAATGTACATAGCTGATCTGTTGTCTAGGCAATATTTGCAGGATGTAGCGGAAGACGATCCAGAAGAAATGGAGTATGTCCATTCCGTCCTAACTGAAGAAAAAGGTAGTTTAAGTGATTTAGAAGAGTTGAAGCGAGAAACAGAAAATGACCCAACTCTACAAATTTTAAAAGAATACCTACTCAATGGTTGGCCTAATAATAAAAGTGTTTGGCCAGATAATGTAAAACCATTTTGGAAAATTAAAGAATTTTTGTATCTAGAAGATGGAGTAATTTTTAACGATGAGAGAATTGTGGTTCCAAAAGCAATGAAAGAAAAATGTCTTACGCTGTTGCATTTAGGTCATTTTGGTATTTCAAAAACTATTGCGAAAGCCACTGAATTGTATTATTGGCCAGGTATGAATTCTGATGTAACGAATTTTGTAAAAAATTGTCCGATTTGTGAAAAATTTTCAATGAACAATCGTAATGAACCCTTGATGCCCATCGAATTACCAAAGAATGTATTTGAAGTTTTAGGTATTGATTTTGCTGAGTTAAATGGGGAGAGTTTCCTTATTTTAGTGGATTATCTGTCTAAATGGTTAGAAATAACAAAAGTCCCATCTCACCATGCTAGAACGGTGATTAATGCTGTAAAACCAATCTTTGCAACGCATGGTTATCCTAAAGAAATTATTTGTGATAATGTCCCTTTCGGAGCCAGAGAATTTAAAAATTTCATTGAAGAACATAAGGGTAAGGTCCTAACAACCAGCCCAAATTTTCCTCAAGCACATGGAATGATTGAAATTTATGTAAAAATAGCCAAAGGAATGATAAAGAAAAGCAAAGAGTCTAAGGTTGATCTTGATGAAATGCTGTTAGAATATAGAAACATGCCTTTGACAGGTATGAAAGTCAGTCCAGCTCAAATTTTAATGAGTCGTCAGTTGAGAAGCAAGTTACCTGTTAATCCTAATCAGTTAAAACCTAAAGTAGTGAATGCAAGAGAAAAGTTTCTTGAAAAGCAAGCTAAAGTTAAAGAACAGTTTGATAAATCTGCTACACGATCTGAAACTGAGTTTAAGGCGGGTGACAATGTTGCTGTTCGAAAAGATAAAATCTGGATTAAAGGAATAATTGTAGGTCCAGCAGGTACCCCTCGTTCGTATATTGTTCAAACAGCTCATGGTAATTTGCGTAGAAATACTTTTCATTTAAAAAAATCTCAAACTGAACGTTTCAATCCACTTTTGCAACAAAATGACAACTATGATTTTCTGGAGGCAGAATTAAATGATAATACCCAGTTACATAATGTAATTGAACCTGATAATAATGTAACCCCAAATGCACAAGTTGTTAATAATGCCCTGCCTAACGGTCAAGCGCAAAATAATGAACCTGAAAATGTAATTCCACGTAGAATTAGACGTGTCCCTCAGTGGCACAAAGATTATGTTATGTAAAACTTAGAGTAAATTCTGTTTTGTAACCCTCTCAAATGTAATCTGTGAATTGTACTAAAATTTAAAAAAAAAAAAGAAAATTTCTCAAAAAGGGAGATGTAAAGTAAGATTTAAATTTTTTTTTCTCAAAAAGGGAGATGTTGTAATGTTAGAAAGTATCATATAGATATGGCAACCATGGATCATGTGACCAGGTCAGACCCCACTCTACTCACACTCATACAAGATGTCCGACCATGCAAGTTCTTGAATAAACAGGTGCATTCTCGTAAAAGTCTTTATTTTATGTTTCATCAAAAGTCCTTTAAAAGTCTAGATAAAACATAGGTTTGTTATTTCTTTTACACTGCTCGCTTGTTATCAAAAACTTCTTGCACAGAAAAAATACCATGACAAACTTTATTAAACAATCAGGTGTTCGTTAGTGACATGTATTCCTGATAATCATTACCAAAAATTTCGGTTAGGATTATCAGAAATACACACCATATATGAACACCAGACTGCTAGATACAGTAATCCAGAATGCTTTTTCTATTTGGAATAAGTGATGCAAAAATTTTAATCTTCCATCAATTTAGGTTCCTTTTTTCCCCCTTTTCTTTTCTTTTCTTTTTTTTTTGTCTGACTTCTAGCTTCATATTCTGGACACTGTGTTAGAGTCGGAGATCAACGCCGGCCGTGATGTCTATGGAGGAGAACCGCTGGCCCATTCACCTGTCCGCCACCAAAAGTTGGAACTTCGTTGCACCGAGCTGCCCAACGCCCACGATTGGACTAACTCACTTACTTATCAAACATGTCCACATTTTGAAAATATTTTTGATTTTTTCTACATCCGTAACCAGTCATTTATGTAATGGGATTAATAAAACTAATACATTGAAATAACCGCTTGTTTACTATGACTTACCTACACGTAAAGGGTCGCAGGGATAAAGGGTGTTAAGTACCCATCCAAAAAGTAAGGTTCCCCACCCTGTATCTTCCGAGCGAAACAAGATAAATCAAATCGGTAAAAAAACACATATCAAGTATACTCTAAGCTTTAAAACAAGCTCAAGTTTTTGAAAATCGGTCAAAGAATTTGCGAGTAAACTTAATTTTACAGAGACAACCTCCTGTCGCCGCGTGCCCACCTCCGGACCTCCGGGGTCAGGATCCGCGGAGAGTCGATTATTGAAGACTCGGGTTATCGCCTCTATACATCACATCAACAAGGAATTTTAAAGTTTTCATTGAGTAGGCCTTACCTTACTTTTTGACGTAGTCTCCACATCTTTTTTGACATTTCTGGTATCATTACAGCAGCTTCTTGATGCCCTCCGCGTATAGAAGCTTTCGCCCCGACTCTGAAACCAGTCATTGACACCTATCTGTACCTCTGAATCGGTTGAAAATCGCTTCCGTCTTGGAAGTTTTTCCGCTCGGGAACAAATGAAACTCACATGAAGCTAAAGTAAGAGAGTTTGAAGGATTGGGGAAAAATTTCCCTACGCAAAGCAACTGATTTATTGGAAGTGCAGATCGCTGTCAATGACTGGTTTTGGAGTCAAGGCGAAAGCTTCTACGCGGAAGGCATCAAGAAGCTGCTGAAATAATACCAGAAATGTCAAATAAGATGTGGGGACTACGTCAAAAAGTAAGGTAAGGCCTACTCAATGAAAACTTTAAAATTCCTTGTTGATGTGATGTATAGAGGCGATAACCCGAGTCTTCAATAATCGACTCTCCGCGGATCCTGACCCCGGAGGTGGGCACGCGGCGACAGGAGGTTGTCTCAGTAAAATTAAGTTTACTCGCAAATCCTTTGACCGATTTTCTAAAAATTGAGCTTGTTTTAAAGCTTAAAGTATGTCTAATATGTGCTTCTTTACCGATTTGATTTATCTCGTTTCGCTCGGAAGATACAAGGTAGGGAACCTTACTTTTTGGATGACCCTCGTATCTATTGGCGCAAGATCGATATCTCCCGCTGCCTTCGTTGCGCTCCCATTCTCGCGATTTTCACGTTAAGTGTACACATGTATACACCAATCTCTTGCAAATTTAATCGTCTTTCGACAAAAGTGGCGGGATTTTTGATATTTTGGACAGAAAAAAAGTTATGAGCGAAAAATGGGGAAAAACCGTAAATTTTAGTAATTTTTTAAAAATGGCGGCCGGGGGGAGGGTCGGATCTGTCAGGCAAGTCGAAATTCGGATTCTACGACCCACCCAGTAGCAGTGATCGCGATAAATTGCGATTTAATTGGAGAATGTATCGCGATTTTATCGACGTCGCGATTTATTGCAATATTATCGGGAGAAAAATCGCGATAAATTGCAACAAAATCGCGATATTATCGAACGCGATTTTATAGAGATAAAATTGCAATAAATTGCAATTTTTCATTAACGCATGAATGACGCATATGAAAGATGTTTCTATTCCGCCGCCGCCGTTTTTACCGAGATCCGTTGGTAACTTAACCATCTCATTTTTTTTTATCAATTATTAGTATAATGTTACAAAGACAGACTGGTAAGCTTACCTGAAAACCGGTATTTTTACTGATTTTTTCAGGTAAGAATGCCACTTTTATTGGTAATCAATCCCCGGTAACTTTACCATTTTATCTCGGTAATTCTACCACAGTCGATAAAAACTATTGGCGTTTTTCCCAAGGTCCATCGGTAACTTTGCCATCTCACTATTATTGGTAATTTTACAGAGACAGAATGATGAGATTACCAATAGAACCTTATTTTACCAACCGTATTTCAAGGTATGAAATAAAATACAGAGGAGGGAAAATTAAAAAAAAAAAAAAAAAAAAAAAAAAAAAAAAAAAAAAATCCAATGAAAAATCGGTGTCAGTCAACGCAAAGACATAAGTTGTGAGGTTGCGAAGCGCCGATCCATGTATAAGAGGCTTCAATTCGCACACGCAAGTCATATAGCGGTCATAGCATAGTGACAATGTGCTGGCCTTCCACCGTAGCGATTGGGGTTCGAATCCCCGCGGAGGCTCCGGGGATTTTACGCTCGTCTTCGTCAAAGGACCTGACGGCTGAACCTAACGGCAATCGGCTGACAACTTTAACCCCTTTTTTTTGGCGATTTTATCAATCGCTAGGATCATCAACATCTGAGCGATCATCCTCGATCTTATCGCGATAAAATCGCAATTTTTTCGGGCCGATAAAATCGCAATAAAATCGCGAAAAGATCGAGGATAATCGCTCAAATGTTGATGATCCTAGCGATTTTATCGCCGATAAAATCGAGGATAATCGCGACTTTATCGGCGATAAAATCGCGATTTTTCCGTTGAAAAATGCTACTTGGGAAAAAACATAAAGTTAGCCCATAATTGCTGGTTCGACTAAACTTTCCCTCAAAAATTCTCTATTGCCTGGACTATTGTTCATATATTCTCGCGGAGCGCCCTAACTCCTGTGCAATCCGCAGTCGCGCCACCACCGTCGTTTTGCAATCTGCACCCGAAATCTATTGCTGACAGCTCCCGTGTCCGGCACCGCAGAACCCCGCGATGCGAATATGGATACAGGAACCTGAATCTCTTTCTCATGCCAACAACTGGCAACATCTCTGGGCTACCAAATTATCTCCACGACAGCAATGGGCGGAGATCTGCAGGAGAAAATAGCAATTTTCTTTTTATGGGGCAAAATCATCTATATAAAGCCCACCTTTTTTTATTCTTGCTACTTGCGATTACCCAGCACAAAATCGCAAACTGAGGTCGGGGAGATCGCGAAAAATCTTTATTTTTTGAGTAAATCCATTACATCACTGCTCAAACCTTTATTTTCCGAAAAAGCTAAAAATCAAACCGACCTCAGGACCTCCGGGAAACCCTGCCAACCTCGCCCCACGACGACGCACACCCCCAACAACCCGTCACGCACCAAATTACCCAAATTGCCAGTGGCCACTTGCCTGAGTGTTGCCAATATCGCTCAAAACCGCAAGACAACACAGTCAACACGCTCTACTCACGGCTCCAGACAAGTCCACAAGACTGCAAACGGTCCTCAGCCACACGGGTCTCCAGGGCAGACGCCCCACCCCCCATGACTCTGCTTCCAGGGGGCCCAGGGCGAACGCCCCCCCCCCCTCCCCCCGCCGACGCAATTTGAGTGAAATGAGTAACGAACAATAGCTTAAGGTGTACATACATACTTAGGAATAAAATATTTTTTTTGCAAAGTAAAAACCACGTAACCTGTCAAGCTTCAATCATTGCCAAAAGTTTACACGCCGAACAACGCTCAGCTGTTCGAGACACCCGATACGAAGAGAAGCCTCCCACCCTCTGGCCCCGCGTCGAGTGTCAGTGACTCTCTCGTCAGCTGCTGATCTCTTCGCACAGCGCCAGCGACTACGCCCGAGCATTGACCGGCGTCAAATTTCAGAAAACACATGTACAGTGCATCTCGTAGTAGCATCCTATTAGCATTCATTTCATTACATTAGATTAGTTAAACTTTAGACTTCCCTTATATCATTAAATTCTTGCGATAAAGCACTAAAAATATGTACAAAAATTGAACCTAATTAGATTTAAGGATGGCAGTAGCAGGGAATTGCCTTCCGACAGGGCAGGCACGACGGAAAAATCACCAATTTTTTTTTTCTTTTTATTTCTCGCTTCTTCCCTTTCTCGCTTCTTCCCTTTCTCGCTTACCTAAAAAGCAATGTTTACAAGCACACAAGTTCCGTGACCCCACCGACGCCGGCCGCGGTTCCGGCGCGGTGCTTCCAAGACGCCCGGCCTTCCTGTGACCCACTACGGATAATGAGGTCATTATCCTGTGTCGTTGTAGGGGGAGTATAACGGAATATCGAAGCGCCGCGTCTTGAAAGCATTGGGCTGGCATCGCTCCCGGAAAATCAGTCGAACCACGAGGTTTTTCATGATGCAGCTGAGAGATTTCCGGCAGACACTCGCGTGGTGACATCGCCAGACACGGCTGTTGTCAGATAGCCCGAGGAATCTCTCTATTTCGCACATCTCTCCCTCGGGCGTCGGGCTCCGAAATCCACGGAACGGCGACAGCCAGTCCTAGTCTTTCCTAGATTTCGGAGCCTACGACGGATGTTACATGCAAAGTCAGGAGGTTTTTGGCGAGCGAACCGTGGGAAATGACGCTAAGTTCGCAAGCCTGGGGACCCACGAGGACCTCGCTGAAGCCTCCTGAAGTCAGTCGCGTTTGCCTCCTTGCCCGTGTGCTCCACCCGGAAACCTCGGCCTTGTCGTATCCTGCGCCCTTTCCGTGGTGCCTTCCCTGTTGAGTAGCCCGAATGCGGTACGTCCCCCGGTCCCTACCGGCAGCGAACTGACCCCTAGTTGTTAAGAGTTGTTCTGTGTGAGATTGTTTTCTGTGCGTACCTGTGTGGCGCTTATTATTATATCGTTGTATATTACACCCCAATACAAGAGTGGCCACCCCCTAGTTCATGTGTTCCTCCTTTCCCTAGGATACTAGGATACATTCTCGAGGTAGGTGACTATTTATTTAGAGTGACAGGGCTCTTACATCCCCCTAGATCTACCCCCCTTTTCTAGGTCTCTCTGTCTGGTGGACGCCCCCATCTGCGATCCACTACGTGTTCAGCTGCTTGGCTCGAGAGCTGAGCGCGTTATACAGTGGTGCCAAAGAAAAGTGCAATGTTTATTTTTTACCAGGCGGCGTGCCATCTGCGCGCCCGTTTATGAAAACGGTGGGATGGTAAGGACCTGCGGTTGTTGTTTTGAAACTTTTGAAATTTAGCACCAAAAGCGGGTCCAATCGAGACAAAAACCGATGTAGGCTTTGGGTAGAATAAAATCAACAGTTTTAATTTGCCTAAAAGATTTATGTACATCCAATAAAGCGATGTGCCGGTAAAACTTTAAAAGAGCTACGACTCGCATCTTCACAAAATTAAACCTGTCACATTATAAATCAAAATTAAGAACGCAGACTCATACGTGAAAATACGTAGGGTAGGTGGGGGTAAGAGTACGCACCGCACTTTTTTCGCGCGCTTTGTTTGAATGTATAATGCTACCGGGTGTTGGTTGTTGGCAACATTGAGTTTCACCTGTTGACAAAGTTTTATTCGAAGCGGATGTGTTTTGACGGAATTATGAGGCAAATTCACTTTTCATGCGAAAAAGATCGATTCTTTTAGTATTTGTATTGTTTGTTGTGAGTAGAATAGTTGATGGAAAAATCGGACAGGCACCATATCAAAGTGTTATAGTGTTGGCTTTAATAAGCCGTAGTTGTTTTCACACCTTGGGCCTTGGGCCCAAAGTTTTAGTTTATATTGTCCAATATTTACAAATAGGGCAAGAGTACGCAGCCAAAAATTGGGCAAAAGTACGCGCCAAAAAGTGGGGGGAGGGAGATGTATAGGAATTTCAACATAGAAGATGTAGGCAACTCAGTATCTTAAAACATTTTTAAGTTCCTTCGTTCAATTTGGGCAATTTAACTTTGTTCTTTTCCTGTTTAAAAAAAATTGACTTCGAAAATTATTTGGGAGCTTGTGGAGACTGAATTATTACTTTTTTTTTTCGAAGTAAAAGTGGTTAGGCACTACTGGAACCCTTTGAGACCAGTTTCAGTCGTTTTCCGGGATACAACAGCAATTTGGAGCCCAGGTGATGTTTTTAAAAACAAAATTTCACCTGCGTACTTTTGCCCCATTAAATGGGGCAATAGTACGAATTTTCACATTTTTCTAAAAACTTCGTCACGGCCATGGATTTGATTTCTAACTTCGGACAACGCAGGGCACTTGTGCGTGAGGGCTTGCAGTAGGTACCTGACCCCTTTTCCCGCCTTAAAAGTCGATTCGGTCACGGAAATACAGGAAAAACCAAAAAATGCATACTCTTGCATACTCTGTACCCCCACCTACCCTATGCACTGCTACCATTGCGGCCGCGGCCATTTTAAAATGGCCGCGGCCATTTCATATGGGAATTAATTAATTCCCATATGAAACAAGACCCACCAGCTCCAGCTCGAGGTCCTTGTTCCTCTTCTTCTTCACGAATTCTGAATCAGTGTCCTTTCTATAGACGTGGTAGTCCAGGCAAATAAGGAAAAGAGCCTGCAAAAATCCTGGGTGGCAATGGTTACATTGATTCCTTGGTAATTTAATAGAAATAGACGCAAGTCTCCTTTTTCGCCCATCTGACGAGTAATTTCTGGACAAATTAAGTAAAGATGATACAATTTACACTAAGTTCCATACCTTAATGTAAAAAATAGGGAACTCAACACATTGCAGTGTTGCCACATACTTAAGATTTAAGCGCAATCTGCAGGAGTGATGACCAGAGATGGAAAATGAAATTTCATAAGTCTCAAATAAATTTCACAAAAGTTGAAATTTATTAGTTTTTTTTTAGAATTATTGATTGAACCTTTGGAGGTCTGAAAGCGTTTCAGATCGTCTTTCTGTTGATGCTGCGGTATTATGCTACTTTACTGAAGGTGCCAGACACAAAGAGGGGGCAAAAAGGGGAGTTTAGAGAGAAAAACCCCAACTAACCTCTAAACTCAACGAAAACATTTGCAACGCGCGGATGTTTTAGGCTTAGGGTGAAAAATTTCAAAATTTAGAATTACTCTTTCTAGGCGTTTCTTAGCATCCTGAATGTATCCCCAAAAGTTTCAATAAATTTCATGAAATTTTATGAAATTTCACGCGCGAAATTTCACTCGAATAAATTTCATGAAATTTTCCATCTCTGGTGATAACACAACAGACGGCTGAAATGCGCCGAGCCAGGCACATAGATAAAAGATGCAAACAAGCAGCATTAACAGTATCGGTGCATGCATGACCGCTAAACCTGACTTTCCAAAGAGCTTATGCCATATTCTAACAAGGCAATAATGGTCCAAAACCTCAGTGTAAATTTTATCATCTTCATTTAGTTCGTCCAGAAATTACTCGTCAGACGGGTATAACAGGAGACATAGGGTAAAAACCGCAAAAAAAACGAAATTTTCGGTCATTTTTCAAAGTTCGGCGCCTGCCATCATATATCGCGCTTCCTTTTGCCTTTAACAAAAAAGTGTTCTGAAACGATTTTCTAGGAAATTTAACGAGCTGTATTTTTGAAAATAATTACTTTTGTCTTCAGATCAACTTTTGGCGAGTTGCAGACCACAATCCGCATAAAAACGCATTTATCGCTCATTTTTTAAAGTTCGGGGCCTGCCAGCGCGCTTGATTTTGCCTGGAGCAAAAATGAGTAAAGGAACGATTTTTTAACGCTGTATTTTTGAAAATAACTAATTTTGTCGTCAGATTAATTTTTGGCGATTTACAGGCCATAATCCAAAAAAAGGCTAATTTTAGGCCATTTTTGCCAAATTGCAACTTTCCGGTCCGATGGTCCGCATGGTCACCAACTGGTGTTCTCTCTCAAAGAAAGAGGTTGTTCCAAAAACGCCGATTTTGGCCCCCCCCTGGATTTGGCCCAAACTTTGCTCAGATGTTGTACTAAGTGTCCCCGATGCTTGGGCAAAATTTCAGCCCCCTCGGATAATTAGGGGGGAGGGGGCAGGGGGGCAAAGTTGCAATTTTTTTAAAACTTTAAAAATCGATATCTCGCGAACGGTTTGAGTGTAAGTGTTGCGGTTTGCGCTAAAACACGTTAAAAAATATTCTCTACAAGAATATTAATGCTGTTTGCAAGGTTGCGTAATTTATCGCGGTCAAAAATCGATTTTTTCGATTTTGAAGGTTCGACTTTTTTTCGTTTTTCGTCTCTCCTCTCTTTGGAATCGTTGCTACGTGAATGGAAACCTGTTGAGGTGATTCTCCATAAAATTCTGCATCTACCACACTTTGTTTGACCTTGGGGAAACGATTCGTTCGTGAGTTATAGCGATTTTTCTGCGCGTTACCGGTTGCGCGCGGGCGGCATATCGGCGCCGCTCCATCCCGCACGGGCTAGGCAGAGGTTGTTTCACCGCTAGGACCTTATATTCATGCTGTAGGTTGTATTTACCGATATTTTCTCCTCCCCCCACCCTTCCTCTCCAATCCATTTGCGCTCAAAAATGATTTCTTCAAAACGGGGACATCGGCCCCCTCCATAATTTTCCTTTGGTCAAAAATTGACGTAGATTCTCCGGAAAAAGGTGATTTTCCACGTAATCGACCCTAAGGAATCCGATTTTCAGGGTCCCGAGGCCCTCCTAGCCACCCTCGGGGGTAAAAGGGGGAGGCACAATGTCTCCCGACTTTTGGGATCATGACCCCCCCCTTTACCACCCAAGGGGGGCAGGGGGGGTTTCGGGACCGTGAAATTCGGATTCCTTGGGGTCAATTCCCTCTTCAACCCCACGGTCCCCCACTTCGTACTAACTAAACCAACCGAGAAAAAGACCTGTTACGGGTGGTCTGGGATACCCTGTATAACGAAGTATTAAAAAAAATATTTATTGGAGGGGAAGGGTGGGGGGAGGAGAAAATATCGGTAAATACAACCTACAGCATAAATATAAGGTCCTAGCGGTGAAACAACCTCTGCCTAGCCCGTGCGGGATGGAGCGGCGCCGATATGCCGCCCGCGCGCAACTGGTAACGCGCAGAAAAATCGCTATAACTCACGAACGAATCGTTTCCCCAAGGTCAAACAAAGTGTGGTAGATGCAGAATTTTATGGAGAATCACCTCAACAGGTTTCCATTCACGTAGCAACGATTCCAAAGAGAGGAGAGACGAAAAACGAAAAAAAGTCGAACCTTCAAAATCGAAAAAATCGATTTTTGACCGCGATAAATTACGCAACCTTGCAAACAGCATTAATATTCTTGTAGAGAATATTTTTTAACGTGTTTTAGCGCAAACCGCAACACTTACACTCAAACCGTTCGCGAGATATCGATTTTTAAAGTTTTAAAAAAATTGCAACTTTGCCCCCCTGCCCCCTCCCCCCTAATTATCCGAGGGGGCTGAAATTTTGCCCAAGCATCGGGGACACTTAGTACAACATCTGAGCAAAGTTTGGGCCAAATCCAGGGGGGGGCCAAAATCGGCGTTTTTGGAACAACCTCTTTGCCAGTCATAATTTCGCCGAAACATTTCAATCCTCGATTTTAAAAAGCTAGCAGACAACATCTCCTCTTCCATCGATGGGGCAGCCATTAATGCATCTTTGGTTGCTAGTGTCTTGGTACAATTCAAATTTTCTAATTCAAGAGAACTGTCTCCCTCAAGAAGAAGCTAGCGGCCAAGCTTTTTTGGAACAGCTCACTCGAGGCGTTTGAGAATAATCTGGCAGCTAACTTCCATTTTGAGGAGAACGGTTCTCCCAAAATTTTGGTGAGAAAAATGACTAACTTTTCTATGACTTGGATTTTTAACTTCCAAACATCTAGAATTTTGGATTGATCAACAGAATTTTGACCAGCAAAGAGTTGTTGTAAAATTTTCCCCTCCCTCTTTGGATGATGATCCAATAATCTTTCAATTAGGAAACCAAGGATATCCTCGGGCTCAGTTCTCTCAGGGGATTCCCCTTTGACATGAAATTCATCGAATTTTACACATGCGTAAAGCATCCATTAAACAGGAGAGAGCCAAGTTTTCTGTGCAGCAAGGTGTCCACTCATGGGCTTTACCCATGAGCAGAATTTCACACTGATTTTTTCTGAGTTCTCTTCTCAGTGTTGATTGTAGCAGACCCCATGTCTCTTCAGCAGGTTGGTCCTTTCCTCCTAAACTAGATCCATTTGGTCATACGTCCTTATTGAGTTTGTGGCACAAAAAAAATGATTCCTGAAATCGACAGGACTAGGGCTTCTGATGTTTCAGGTATATTCCTGGATTTACATAAGCGAGAGAAATGCCCGAGAATTACTTTTGATACGCCCATAAATTTAAAAATTAGGCATGGACAGAGGAGCAACTTTAACTTTAATTAGACCCAGAAATTATTCGGAGCACCCAAATTAAAGGCATATCCCTTAGGATGTCATCTCGGGAGCAATGATGTCAAAATGTTCAAACCCTTCAGTGGGTTACACATTTGTTGTTCAATTTACTTTTGTTTTTAATTTTATTCTAAGTTGCACACATTTGTTGTTCAATTTACTTTTGTTTTTAATTTTATTTTAAGTTGCACACATTTGTTGTTCAATTTACTTTTGTTTTTAATTTTATTCTAAGTTGCCCCAACGCCCTATTTTGCCGCCAAACTGCTGCTAGACCTAATATATTTTATTTCCATTTGGGTAAATCACATTTATTTTCTGTCTCCTTAACCTTCCATCCAGGAAATCGTCGATAAAATAAAAATTTAAAAATTGGAAAAACAAAATAACTGAATATATTTGAACGATTACAAAGATAAAAGTAAACATAGACCACTACCTATTACCTACAGCAGAATCAAATAAAATTATATAAAACAAATTAAAATGAAATAAAATAAACAAACAAACAAACCAAATTAAAAACATGAATAGGTAAAGAAATATTCGATACAGATCAATGATTTCTTTTAAAAACAAACATGAAGAGGTAAATAGAAAAACTCACCATACATCAATTTAATCTCACTATTGGCAAGGGAAGAAATGTATTAACAATAAAGTATGTACAACTTTGTATTTCCAATTCTTATCACAACAGGACCTTTAGAAAGAGCGATTTTTTTATCCTCCTTTTCACTTCCTATCAAAGCAGGATGAAAATCGAACAATAACTAATAAATAAAAAAGACATAGAGAGTACTTTTGAGAGAATTTTACGTTTGATGCCTTTACTAAACTTGATAACGGTGCAAATAAAAATTTTCATCATATTTTTCTTTACTTTTTTTTAAAATCAAATATATTTTTTCTCAGTTTGAATGTGATTTTACTTAATGTCCTGTATTTATTCGGGTGAAATGTGCACTTCTTTGTCACTTCTGATTGGTCATAAAGTCTGCAACACAATATATGCAAAAGTTAAGGATTTGACTTTTTTCCGTCAGTCAAAGTGCCCAATCACCACCCTCATGTGATGCCATGCTTCTGCAATGTTGGACACACTGCAGTGCAGATACAGGATAACAAGCGTCAGGCTTAACTTATCCCTCCAATTTTCTCCTAGCATAGTTAGATAGCTTCATTTATTTCATGCTCAGTCTTTCCCTGACTTATGTTTTGATTGAGGATTAGGGACAGGGCTGATTTTTTGAGGAAAAGGTATTAATCCGCAATTCAGTTTTGTCACTGTAAATATATTGTATGCTTAAACGGCTCTCGGTAGTACAGTTTTAGACTCAGTGGCTTTAAAGATTTACAGTTTATAAATAATACGAATTTTACATAATGGCACCTCAAAAAAAAAACGCAATATCCTGGAAAGGAAAAATTATCAGTTATTTAAGAAAGTGAAAAAGTCTGTGACAGGAAAATAAGTGGTGATGTTGGCGAAATAAATTCAATTTTTACATGTACGGTTTACAAGTATGCGTGTAGTAGAGACAGGAGAAATTTCAGTGGGACAAAATCAAGGCAGAGGAGTGTTTTTAAATATTAGTAGACAAAGATGCGATGGGCAAAGATTACGACGAGGTTGATTCAAACTATGCTGATTCAGACAGCAATGATTGAGGTAAAACAATTATTCTTCTCTTTTTTTCGTTTCGTCCAATGTTTTTGGTATTTATCATACTTTTTACCAGTACATAAGCGTAGGACACTTCCTTCTCAATTTCACAGGTGCTCATTATGTACACGTGAAATCAGCCTCCGAATTATACATGAGGGGGGAGGACACACTCAGCAAGAGAAAATAGGTATATTTAATTTATTTATTTTTTTACAATCTCTGGCTTTAAAAAGCATTTACTTTTATATTTTTAAGTTGTTTCATTAAATATGAGTATTTTATTTTTGTTTTGAAATTGAAAATGCTATTTTTTATAAACAAAGGAGAAAAAAAAGATTATGACAAGGCAAGATTTAAATAAAATATTCACAGAGTCATCTTCGCTCTAGATCTTACAGTAAAATCCTGATACAAAAAAAAAAAAAAAAAAAAAAAAAAAAAAAAAAAAAAAACTAAACAATATATGGTTTTAAATCTCTAATGAAGCAGTTACACAATGCACCACATGAAGATGTTTCATATAATCAATAAGACAATTTCAACCATTTATTTACGAAAGGATCCCGAGCGCTACGAGATTGAGCATTAAGGTTGTGACAGATTATTATTGCCTGGGTATAGAGGCATTAGCAACAGACAAAGCAACATACACAAAAACCATGTTTTAAGACAGTAAATGACCATTTGAAGTCTTTATTTTTTTACACACGGGCCCAAGCCACAAAGTTGTCCTTTGTTGGGCTTTGAGTGGGAAGATAGGATACAAGTATCAAGAAATGTCAGTGGCAACTCAAATATAGACGAGTGGGGGCATCCTGCATTTCGCATCCGTCAATTACAAGACCAACTTCAACATTTGAATAAATCAGAGTTGCCACCAAATTAAGATAATGAAATGAGTCAGTTCAGCTCGGAAGGGATTTGCCTGCAAATAGTCGAATCTTTCAGTTTTCAGTGCGAGAAGATCGATGCACACGTTGAAATTTCACGAAAAATTGTCTCCGCGGAGATATAGCGCTCCCTTTTTAGGGGTCCTCGGAAACATGTTTGAATCGACCGCCGTGAATCTTCGAATCTACGCGTCATAGACGGGGAGGTGGCGGCGACGAAGCCAACCTCCTTACTACCGCCACGCGGTATATATCTGGAATGCTTAGAAACAACCGCGAGCTTTGAAAGTTTAATAATAAAAGCTATAACTTGATCCCAGTTTCTCTTATGGGATATCTGTAAGTGCGGAGGAGATAGCTATCGCTGGGAGAGAGATATCTGCAACTGCTGAGAGCGATCACTCGCGATTGGTTGCATCATGGTCATCGAATTTAACCCTACTTTTTTCTGGGATCAAGTTTCAGAAATTACTTTTCACGTATTTTTCAGAGTCAATAGAAAGAAGAATGTTATAGCTAGAACTTATGACTCTTCGATTTTAACAGAAATTCCTTTCTTTCATAAAAGCTCAAGGACTCATGTGGGGCTGTACGGACTCTAATAGCGTGGACCAAAAAATCAAAACACAACGGTGGCGCTCCCTGCGTGGAAAAATGTCTTACTACGCACCGCTGTAGATTCATCTTGAGGACAATGGGTATAAATCTCAAACAAAGTAACCTACATAACCTCCAATCGACCAACAAAAACACACCGCCGACGCGACGCCGCCGTGTATTCTTCCACTACGCATTCCGCCGCCATATTGATCGTGACGTGTATAATCGAAACCTACGAGCCGTTCAAACGCCGTTTTAGGCCACTCTAATTTTGGCATTTTCAAATAAATTTTTCTCCAGTTTGCAGTCATCAAAAAAATTAGGAAAAAAACTGTAAGCTTCGGTTACTTACTACTTTCGTATGACATAATAAAAAAAAATGACTTGACTGACTCATTTTCCCTGACATTTCCCTGATTTTCCTGACACATTTGCGTGAAATTCCCAAAAAATTGAGGATATGTAAGATGGTTAAAAAGACATAATTCGAAATAGTATTCACACAAAATTTGCTGTTCCAAATGTCAAATCCATTCTAGAAAGAAAATAAAGGTGCATTGAAATTTTTCCCTGACACTTTCATCATTTTCCCTATATTTTCCAGGTTTTTTTCTGACTTTTTGAAATTCCCTGACATTCCCTGCTTTTCCCTGACTGTGGCAACCCTGATAAATGTGTCAGAAATTCTTCTTTTTACACCCTCTTTCTTGAAACACAAGCTAAATAAGTTTGATTAGCAGATACGTGAGGAATTAAAATTTATCATTGTATCCTCTTCATATTTATGCATAAGGTAAAAAGGCGTAAAGATAACATCCAAGGCAACCAGAGATTCTCTTAATCAAGTAAAATTATTTTTAATTGTCGATTAATCTTGAAGGCTTTTAGTGACGGACAGTGTAAAATTAGCAGTTCATACGCTATGGCTGAATATTTCCTATTTTGATTTGAAAAGATAAAAAAACTGACTTAGACAGCAGTAAAAATAAAAAATTGCTTGCTATGTTCAGAGATGGTCCGTGCATCTAATCGTATTCTCTTGTTTGATCCTTGAAACTGCAAATATACATTAAAAAAATGAAATCAAACCTAATTTGTTCTTTCTTATGGACATTAATTTTGATGAACTTGAAAATTTACAACATTTCAAAAGAAACACTCTTCATTATTATTTTTGAATTCTTAATAATGCGTTTTTGCCCATTCGTTAATAAATAGTTTATTTATGACCTATCCCATAATCAATAAAATATTCATCATCCCTCACCGAAATAAAAATTATCAATAACTGCTAAGTCAAAAAACCTTTTGAGGTCCCTAAATTCTTTTAATATAGTGCAGGGTCAAGATTTCCTCTTTGATCTAAATTCAATACCCAATCATTTGCATTATCGCAAGGATCAAAATTTTAACGCCAAGTATGAAATCTGTTTAATTGGGTCCTCAAAGTTTTGAAACTTCTTAATCCTCGTGTAATTTTTTGAGGAATATTGCTGATCATTATAATTGCATTCAGGGCAAAGAGTCCTTAAAGGGTCAGAAAAAAGAGTATCAAGAGAAGAGCACTGAGCAGGGTCTAAAACTCCAAGGATACCATCTTTTGGAAATGATAAAAAAAAAAGCAGCAGAGACTTTGCAGCATCAAATTCAAACTACTTCCATTGGAGCAGTTGGCCTTCATAAAGTAATGTAGTAACGCTAATAAAATCCCTTTTTTATGAAAGGAATTGATGCCTTGTTTGAGTTTTTACAAAAAACAAAAAAAATAGTATTGATATGAAAATTAATATGTTCACTAAAAAAATGTTTTTCGAAATAGTTCCTGCCAGGCCAGAAAAGCACGGAAAAAACAGCGGAATTGGAACACTTCAAAAAAAGGTTTCTACCCATTATCGTAACGATCGCGCTTCCTAACGATATGTGCATGACTACTTCTTTACAATTATTTGGATTGCATTTTGCAATAAGGAACCACTATCACTGGCTCTTCCATAAAAGCACCTTTCTGCATAGGGAATTCAATGGCTCATACGCTGTTTCTAAAATGAGCTAGAAATAGTGGTTCCTCATTGCAAAATGTAGTCTATTTCTTCAAGAACCTGTTGACAGTGCTTTAATTGCACAGCGACATGCTGTTCAAAATGCCGGTCACTGTGACAGTTTTGGTAGTGAACATGTTGACAGGGGCAAAAACTAAATTCCAAAGGTCATTATTGAATTTTCCTAACCTGAGAACTGATTAAATACATTATGATGCTCAGAATATTCATTAAAATGATATTATGAAATCAGAATCAATTAATTAAAAGGAAAGTGGAAAGATTTAGAATTGCATGCAATTTAACAGTAAGAGTTTTTTGAAAATTTCTTAAGCTGGACACTAGATAGAAGCACTTAAAATAGATGATGTTTCGAAACAGCATTAGTGACTTTGAGATTAACCACCGCTTGTCTTTGGTCTAAGTTTGAAACCTGCAATGCTAAAAAAATGGCAAGACTCTCATTTAAAGTTAAAATAAAATCATAAAGATAAAATCAATAAGTTTCGACTTTATATAAGAGAGATTCACCCATCAATTTTTATTGATGAATTTTCGTGAGATTTTCTTGGAAGCTTGAAAGAGTTTGGCAAGATTAAAAAAGAACATGCCTGAAGCTACGAATAATCATACACACAGCCAAAATGTTTTCTACAGTCGATTTAGAATTCAATTCAGCATTTAAAGGGGTGAATACATTTATTTATTATAAACTAATTTTTAGGTTTAAGGTGAATAGAAAAAAAAAAAAAAATTTAGTCGGAAAATGCTGAAAATAAAGACTCCTAGGAGAGTAAAAAAGTTATGATTCAATCACTGGGAGAAGAGCTAAACGAAGGAAACAGTAGCAAAGGCACTCAAATACTAATAAGTTATACATAAACAGAGGAATATTAGAGTGGGCACATGGTAAGACCTCTGCCAGATCTACAAGGTGTCTGTGAAGTCCCCTCCCCCTCTTCTAACTATAAACCTAGTTGAGCTAAAGGTTTGAAACGTGGGGGATGTTACTAGGTCGAAGGGAGCTACTTTTTGGCCCCCCAAAAGAGGCTGTCCCATTTTCCATAGGAAATGGCCGCAAGAGATTTTCCATCCATACTTTCAGGAATCATAACGGATCATTGGAGAGGCCTAAATCCGGTGTACTTTTCCGTCTAGCCCTCCAAGGGGGGAGGGGGGAGGGGGTCAAAGGTCAAACGCACAGACCGCCATAACTTTTGAACGAAGCAACGGATCAACTTGATCTTGGGCTCAAATAAAAGCTCTTGACAAGACCTGTACATTAAAGTCTGTTATTGGTAATTTTTAAATGTGAAAAAAATCATTGTTTGATTTTTTATTTTGGGTTTTTCTGTAAATGGGAACGCATGAATCCTTACAAAAATCAATTTAAATGAAAGCCCTTGCTTCAAGCTTTAAAATGAGCTATCGTTGAACCTGGGGAAATGAATGGTTCAAAAGTTATGACCGTTCAAAGTTGGCGCGGCGCGCTATTTTCGAAGCGCGCGGAGTGTATACTCGCGTGCCACCCCTCCCTACCTTTTCCCCTGGTGCCCACTTCAGCTGACAACGGATACAGAAAAGTCCAAAGCTTCTTCCACCTAGAGAGTGACCAATCATTGGTGCAAAATTACTTTCATTTCTAACGAAAATGGGAAATAAAAATAAATTAAATGCTAATAAACGACAAGAAGCTGGCATACATTATTTTTCCGCCCCCCCCCCCGCACGATTTCATATTTAAAAGCCAAATCAAGCCTCTTTTACTGCAAAATACACTCAAAAGCTGTCGATAATATTCGTAGGCTCTAGTACGCAACTAGCCGGCCAGCACTTGAAACTCGCATTTACTACTGAATATTTATCCCTCACCTCTCTCCGATCAAGCCAAATCAAGCCTCTTATCATCGCGGTATCTGATTATTCCCGTGCAGGTAAGTCTTGATGAGAGGGGAATAGGTTAGAGAGAGGTAAGGGATAAATATTCAGTAGTAAATGCGAGTTTCAAGTGCTGGCCGGCTAGTTGCGTACTAGAGCCTACAAATATTATCGACAGCTTTTGAGTGTATTTTGCAGTAAAAGAGGCTTGATTTGGCTTTTAAATATGAAATCATGCGGAGGGGGGGGGGGCGGAAAAATAATGTAGGCCAGCGTCTTGTCGTTTATTAGCATTTAATTTATTTTTATTTCCCATTTTCGTTAGAAATTAAAGTAATTTTGCACCAATGATTGGTCATTCTTTAGGTGGAAGAAGCTTTGGACCTTTCTGTATCCGTTATCAGCTGAAATGGGCACCTGGGGAAAAGGTAGGGAGGGATGGCACGCGAGTATACACTCCGCGCGCTTCGAAAATAGCGCGCCAACTGTGAACGGTCATAATTTTTAAACCATTCATTTCCCCAGGTTCAACGATAGCTCATTTTAAAGCTTGAAGCAAGGGCTTTCATTTAAATTGATTTTTGTAAGGATTCATGCGTTCCCATTTACAGAAAAACCCAAAATAAAAAATCAAACAATGATTTTTTTCACATTTAAAAATTACCAAAAACAGACTTTAAAGTCTGTTTTTGTCCATTAATTAATGTACAGGTCTTGTCAAGAGCTCTTATTTGAGCCCAAGATCAAGTTGATCCGTTGCTTCGTTCAAAAGTTATGGCGGTCTGTGCGTTTGACCTTTGACCCCCTCCCCCCTCCCCCCTTGGAGGGCTAGACGGAAAAGTACACCGGATTTAGGCCTCTCCAATGATCCGTTATGATTCCTGAAAGTATGGATGGAAAATCTCTTGCGGCCATTTCCTATGGAAAATGGGACAGCCTCTTTAACAGACCCCAACTTTTTTTCCAAATCGGCCACCTTTGGGATATCTCGTTCGAAAGAGCACAAAAAAAAAAAAATATTCGCGCAAACCCGAAGTCGTCATCTTAAAACAAGATGGCGGCCGCTTTAAAGTTCGAAACAGCCGAAATTGGCAACTCGGTTTTTTGCCGGATAGATTTGCCTGAAACTTGGTATCTGTAGGTATTTTGACACGAGAAAAACTAATTTGACATTAGATTAGTGAGAAAAATCCGAATTTTTTAAAAGGGTCGAAAACTGGCAGCTTCGGTTTTTTGCGGATGGATTTGTCTGAAACATAGTATCTGATGGAATTCTGGCTTGAAAAGAAGAATCTGTCGTTTGATTCGGATGAAAACCGAGGTCGTCAATTTTCGGCCATTTTAAAATTTACCTGGTCGCCATTTAGACAAATTCGGGTTTTCTTCACGAATCTAATGTCAAATTCGTTGTCAAATCTCGTGTCGAAATACCTCCAGACTCCTTATATCAGGCAAATATATCGGAAAAATATCGAGATGCCAATTTCGGCTATTTCGAACTTTAACCAGCCGCAATTTGGAAACTTTTTAGGATGATAACTTTTGGTTTGCGCAAAAAATTTCTTTTTATAAGTTCTTTCGAACGAGATATCATGGAGGGGTCTTCTTTTGATTTGAAAAGAAAGTTTGGGTCCGTTCCCCCCTCCCAGAAGTATCCTCTAAAATTTTACAGGAAGGGGGGCCAAAGGATGCTCCCTTTGACCTAGGAATATCCCCCAAGTTTCAAACCCTTAGCACAATTAGGTAAAAAGTTACAGCAGGATGAACAGTGTTCGTTGACCACCCTGTGGGTTATGGTGAAAACCAGGATTCTAAGAAATGTAAAGGGAACCTATTTCCAAAGCAGACAAGGGTAACGAACTAAACGTCTAAAATGGCCGCCAGATAGGGAACCTGCGTAACGCGCATGGGCCAATTTTTAAAGGCTGGAGGAAGGGAGCGCAAGTATACCTTACCTCAATCTTAATTTCCACCGCGTCTTGCCCATAAAAATTACAAGTGAAAATTTCCACCTTTGTAAATTTTAATTGAAGTGCCTTCAAAGTTCCTATTATTTGAGAAGACGAGAGGACCTTGTAAGAAGCGATCATGATGCCTTCTTTTCATTGCTATCACTTTATTCATCAATATTTAGCAAAATTTGGGCAGAGTTTAACATGGGTTTAGATGGCAGCTTGCAGTGTGAGCCCAAGTGCACCTAAGCGAAATCAATTTCAAAGTGTTACGCAGTGTTTGCACTAGTCAGCCATTCTGGACGTTTAGTTCGTTGGACAAGGGTTCCTTAAAGTGATTAATACAACAGATCTTACAGTTAACATATTGCTCATTAAAAGAGGAAAGACCTTTGTGTGCATTGATGGTCTTTGGTAGGCGAAGTCTTGCCCTCCAGACTGCTTTCCTGCTCGTAACAAACCCACAGGAGATCATGTTTGTCATAAATGGCAACTGCAGTAGCCTTCTTGCACCAAGATCTCTGGAATAATTTATTTTCAAAAATTCGGATTCTGCTTTCGAACAGACATGATTTTCGATCCTTAGAATGACATGTTCAGAATTTATAACTTTTTTCATGCAAGGACCACCATTCTCACCCCGAACATGGATGGAAGGGGGGGGTGTTAAATGCATTAGATGTTGAAATTTAAGATGACCATCATAAATTTTCTTTTCCTTAACTTCAAAACGAAGAGATTAAAGCAGATCCAATTCACATTTCTTTACATTTGTTGCCAAACTAATTTGGAAATTTTTTTAGAAGATTCAAAATTCCTCTAAAGCTGAGAATATTTTGTTGAGTACAACCAAATTCTTTAGATCTTGATACTTTAAAAAGAAAAAATTCTCCTAGGAGAAGATGATAGGGACAGGGAGTAAGACTATGGGAGGATAGGAAACTGTGGTGGCTAGGTGAAAGCGACTTGTATGTATGTATACATGGAAACAAAAATAGCTCCATTGATTTAGGTTCAAAATGGCTATAGAAAGATATGTTGTGAACCTACAGTCAGGTTTATTTCAAACTTGGTGGGCGGGTTTATATGAAGTGCTAAACATGAGCTGGACACTATTTTCAAAAAATATCAGATCCTTTTCAGGATGGCAACCTTCAAATGGCGGAAAACTAGTACTTTCTTGGGAACAGTCACGATTACGGTTAATTTTAATTATAATATTATTGAGTATTTCAATATCAATAAATATTATACAATATTATAATTATAGTAATACATGAAATACCTGATAAGTCCCAAAAGTACTGCACACTTCCTTTTCGTGAGAAAACAGTTAAAGCTATCGACATGCGAATTAGACAGGGCTCTAAATTGAATCCTTAGCTTGAAAACAAGACCAATTGCAGGTCTCTAACTTAAAAATTGCTTAAGTTATATCACTTCAAAGTTGACGTGTAAAAATTGGCCCTGGCGTTTTTCCGACCCCTTTTTTTAATAAAAAAGTAGACGAGAGAAGCTACAAGAGTAGAAAGGCCATTTATTGAAAAAAGTAAACAATAAAACTTACTGAACTTTGGAAATTTAATTCTCTTCGTCTGATAAGTCAACAACTGACCTTTTCAAAGTATTTGCCTTCATTTTTGACGCAAAGTTCCAGTTGTTCTCTCCACTTGACAAGAAATGTTCTCTCAAATTCTTGTTGAGGGATGGATTTAAGGAAGTCTAAACAACAGACTGAATTTTTTCAATTGAGTTAAATCTTCTGCCTCTTAAATTTTTCTTAAGTTCTGGAAACAGCCGAAAATCGCCCAGAGCCAGGTCTTGGTTGCGCGCAGGGTGTGGGAGGCACACAATACTCTTTTGCTCCATGAATTCTTGCGTAAACTTCGCCATGTGCAATCGCACATTATCCTGATGCAGAAGTCAGGTTTTGCAAATTTCCGGACGCTTCTCTATGATGTGTCACTGGAGTTGCTGCAAGAGTATATGAGGACATATATGTAACAATGGCGGTCGCTGACATCCGCCATTTTTAGGGCAAACGCTTTTTTCGAAATCTAGAGCCTCCAAGAATGCCTGTGCAAAGTTTCAGACTTCCAGCACAATTTTTCGGCGAGATATGGACTGAAAAACATGTTATTTGTAAAAACAGCGGATGTGAGAATCCACTGTTTTCTCCGGCCGGCGCGGCAGGACACCGTGAAGATTCGAACCCACTTGCGATAACTGCCCGCCCACCGGCCATGGGCTGTAGCTGACACCCTAATTATACGTATCGGGACCGTCTCACCAGACTTGTTGAATTTTTAACTAATTTTAGAATTTTTCCTTGTTTTTGTTGTAAAAGTTACAAACGGTTTAGTTTCTTGTTCAATTTTGTTAAATGACTCAGCATTGACTAACTTTTGGTTCATTTCAATCGTTTCACCAGCCTTACCCTTCCTGAAAACTTTGCTTCATGCATAAAAAAGTGTTTGCGGATGTCACATTTTTTTCAAATCACTGTTACTCCTTCAATTTTTCACTTACATACATTGTAAAACGTGTGGTTTTAACCGGAAGAGTTGCTCTTCATGAAAATCTTTATAAGAATCCTCTCGGTTTTACGGGCGGAAAAGTTCAAAGCTTCAAAAACTTCAAACGCGATTTTCTCACAATGTGAAAACTCGACATCCGCTATTGTTACAGATAAGTCCTCATATAGTAATGTTTATCCGGAAAGAGTTTGATCTTTTGCGTTCCGCGCTTTAAGATTTTTTATTAAGAAAAGCTGCTAGAACGCTACAGCCAATTTTTACACATCAACTTTGAAGTAATATAACTTTGGCAATTTTTAAGTTAGAGACCTGTTCTTGTTTTCAAGCTAAGGATTCAATTTAGAGCCTTGTCTAAACCGCATGTCAATAGCTCTTACCATTTTCTCAAAAAAGGGAAGTGTGCAGTACTTTTGGGACAGCCTTTGTAGCATGTTATTACGGCTGATGAAATAATCCCACACAATCCTAATAATTACTTTGTGAATTGAACAGTCAACTTGAAACATTTGGGGGTGTTCCTAAGTCAAATAAAGCTACTTAACACCTCCCTAACACTTCGGAGGGTCCTCTATGGGCAGCACTGGCCCTAACCTTACTTTCCTTTTCTTTAAAATAGCAACCCGATTTTTTAATGATACATCATATGCGTAAAAATGAGCTTGTCAGCGCAAATTTTTAATCATTAACTCAAACAGTTTCAAGATGGCTGAAGGTTTCAGTTCAAAATGGCCAAGAAAGGGTATTTTATCTACCTATGAGCGGACAAGGAAAAAACACTAAAAATGTGTCCCAAACTGTACGTGACAGAATAGTAAAATAGTGCTGGGTCCACACTTTTCTGCAGGGAAATCAAGGCCAAAAAATTCCAAACATTTTCACCGGATTCAGAGATTTGGACTCTAATGAGTATCAGTGTAAGACTGATGGGGAAAAGTGTTCAGCTCAGGCAGATGCATTGGAATACTAAGTGTACTTAGTCAATGGTCATGCTAAGAGATCTATGTTGATTTCTCATTAGATCTTGGAAAGAATCGGATATTTTGTAAAACTCTAAAAAACTCTTGAATACATAGTTTGAAATAAATCCGTGTATAGATCAACAAGATAACTATTTTTTTGGCCGTTTTGAACTTGAGCCGACCGCCACGTTGAAACAATTTTGAAATACGAGTGATATCCACTATTTGCCCTTAATTATGTTTCATTAAATTTTTTAATACTTGTTAATAATGAAATAATCAATTACATTCTAATCAAAACAAACAGTAATCCAACTTCCATTGGATCTAGAATAAAAAATTTTCTCCAAAAACCAGCACAGGTCAACATGACCCCGATTTAACATTCGAGAACTTACAATAAATTTACAATACACAATTTGAGAACTTAAAAATGTACGTATTAAATAAGGAAATGAATTAAAGAAACTAGTTGCATTGATAGGCACTCAAAAAACCTCTAAATTCGCACAAAAATTATGTTTTTCACAAAATCGAAAGATTATTTCTTTAACATTGCAATAATTCACAGAATGGCGATAGAAGTTACTGCAAAGAAAATAGTTTGCCCGAAAAAGGAAAGTTTTGAGCAAAAGGAATCATTGGTATTCAGTGAATAAAGTACAGCACAAAAAATAATCTTCTTACATGTAGAAACCAGCGTACAAATATAAATGGCAAGAATGCTGAGAAAACATCCAAACAATTTAAAAATTTAGGAAGCTTGTCAAATTGTTCAACATTACGAAGGAAGTATCTCAATCCATCATCAATGCTTGTTTTGCTTCTGAGCCCTCTTTTCCCCCCTTGACCCAAAGCAAATGGTGATCTCACTAACTTGAGACGAACTTACTTTCCCAAAGTATGCTGAAAAATGGATTATTTCATGAAGTAAGGGCATTGCCAATGGAAGTCAAAAATATCCTTTTCATTGACGGATATGGTCCATGTGCTATCATTTCTCTGCTTCAAGCTCTCATACATCTCCCATATGCTATCTACAGCCTGAACGATATGGATTTGTTCTATGTTGGTCTCACTCATACTGGAGAAGGCTGTGAAAAACAGTGAATGATCTTCATCAAACTGTTTCAATACCTTTTTATTCATAAAAGTACATTTGTGTTCTGCATAAAGTGAAGCCGTTTTCGTTCAGTGAAAGATATGCCGTTCACAAATACAGCATTTCTGGCCTTGGACCACTTTCTTAACAAATCTTGTATATCTCATACACTGCAAGCGACTGCCGGCCGACTGATAAGACTCGGCAGTTTGCATTGAGATATCAACCCTCTTTCCATTACTCCTTCTCAACACATAGACCTATTGCTTACAGTAGCCCTTCCTGTTGTCTCATTTCTTTGTTCTTAATTAGAGGTTTTGGGCAAAAAAATTTTCTTCAAGTTTAATATTACTGGGCTTATATTTATTCATTGATAATTTGATTTACTTCCTCAGTTCAACTTGAAGTGAAGATCTGCTATGTCAGCAAAAAATCCTGTGCGAAAAGTACCGTGCAGTTAATAAATTTTGCTCGCTTTCAGATAATACTTGTGAACAAATGCATGCAGACCTCTTTTCATAGCGTGTGCATTAATAAATCTCAAAAAAATTTTCTCTTGAGAACTTCAGAACAAAAACAAGGAGCAAATTTGGTTAGTCTCTTTACAGCACTTCCAGGGTTGAAAAAAAGGTACAGATAGTCTCATTCAAACTCGGGTTGCATAGAAAACTACCTGATAGATTGTCAAAAATTCTTTTAGCAGCAGCTCAGTTTCCCCATGTCAAATCGAACTTTTTACCAGTATACCATGATCACAATACGAAATCCAGTGTCCCCTGAACAGTAAGAAGAAAATTGGAAAAATTAGGTTAAACAATGTGACTCTACAGTTACATTGAAGAGAGTCACAAGCTTAGTGCTGGACGCTACGAACAGGCTTGCAACTGAGACCAAAATTCAAAATTTTGAGATTTTTATCTAATCTTCCTGGACTTTTTTTTTAAAAAAAAAAAGTTCCTAGACTAATTCCGGCAACATTCCTTAACTTTTCTCTGATTTCAGGAGATAGAAAAAAAAGAACCCTTGAATATTTTTGGAAAGGTGAACATCGAGCTGTTTCAATCATATGTTGTAATTATGGTAGAATATTTTCGAATATTTGGTAAAGATAGTAAACAGCTAACCTCGCAGCTGCTTCACGTTGTTCCCCTTTGAGTGATAAAATGCTTTTGCTGGACTGAGCCTCCGGCAAAATGCCAAGTGCAACTTTTCCAGGTTTTTAAAAACGACATGACAATTCCAGGTTTTCCCTGATTATTGCCATCTTGTCAGAAGATAGATAGATGCAAGAACAAAAACTGAACCAAAAAAAGGGAGAAAAAAACAACTCATTGCAACGCTTTTTTAGATGACTCCATTATGCAGATTTCATTATTCGTAGAGCTTCTCCCTCCTCTTTGGCCACCCGTTATGTATTTCCTCCCTCTACTTACACACCCAGACACCGGCTCTACACTGGGTTGGCTCGTTATGGAACTTTGCTATAAAAAAGAGTAAAAAAAAACCAATGCTTCAACCAGTTTGATATGAAATCTTCTTACGCATTTTAGAATCATTAATATTTCACCCTTTGACGTAAGGGCGTATCCCGATTTGTTTACGTTTTGAGTTGTGCGTACATCCTTAAATGCTTTTAGCTGCTGTTTAATTCTAGCCTAGTCTCAGGTTTGGTTTCTCAATAGTTAATAACCAATAGCCATAAAACTGAAAGGCGAATCTCCTCATTGCCGAAGAGGCAACCTGATGTAAGGGCACGGTCATCTCCACCTTGCCTTGGTGCACTCGGGTTTTCCCTGCCTGCCATCCCTTCAATAGTCGAGTCAGGAAGGCCAAGTCAAAGAAAGAACCCTCTAACATCACCACCTCTGTGCTCTGTAGCTCTTTGAATAGGTACGGTTTTGCGCATAATTACATTTGTCGACTCACATGTTGGAGAAGTAGATGGTAGGGAGGTCTACGCTGACCGTTGAAAAATGATTTCCTCCGAGCAGCTCAGTGCAGGGCAGGAGAGCCGGAAGCCGAGCCACTGGTGAACGTGGGATCAGGGAAGTTTGGTATGTGAGTCCTACTGTCTCTTTGAATGGGGTTTTGTATTCAAATTTTTGACACCTTCTTCATTCAGGTGGAATGAACTAACAAGTTGGATTTTGCAATCGCTAGCGATAGCAATATTCGTCATGGGAACGTTAGCTTCTGGGATATGAAAATGTTAAGGTACAGTTCGTTTGTAGTAACTTCTGAATTGAAGGGGCTATGTAATTTTGTGTTGACATCTCTTTTTTAACATTTTTAATTATTTTCTTTGCATACAAGAAAGCTGTTTTGTACCAATTATTTATTTTCGTTGGATTATATATGGTTTTCGGAAGTTAACGCATTTAAGTTTCAGGTTCGCTTTTTCGGCGTAAAGTATACATAAGGTGTCCCAAAAGCACCGGGACTTGTTCTGTAACTTCGAAAGTAAGATAGATACAGACATGATCTTGATCTCATTTTAAAGATCAACTCAATACCTATCGATTAAAACCAAGATCAGCTCAATCGGATAAAAATTGACCGAGTTAGGGCAATTTGAAATCAGCGAGGAAAACTGAGTAGTAGTAACTGATTAAGTAAACTGAGGCAATATTTCTGTATTCATGGATTAAATCCATCAATCGAGTTCTGATTTTGGCTCATATATCCGTAACGGGTCCTCCAGAGCAATTTTCCACCTTGTACGATGGTTATTATTTCTTTATATCTATGTTTAAAATTTGAGGTGGGATAATGGCGGCTTCTCAAGAGCAACGAGGTAGGCGATCTTTTGCACCAACGAACAGAAAACTGATGGCGAAAAATAACCAATCGGAACCTCCCAAAAAAAAGAATTTGCCCAAAATCGAAACTTCGTGGTTCTGCGCAGATTTACCAGTCAGACACGACATCTCAAGGTGGAAAAAAACTCGCTGAAAGCGAATTTTAGAAATCAACACAACTTGACGTAGAGACATGATTGGCTAAAAAATACAACGGTTTTTGATACATCGGAAAATCAACCAAAAATCGAAGACTGGGCGAAACGCTCAAGGTCGCAGAGGCATAGGGAATCCCATAGCGATAGCAACGGAACGATTGTAAAGACAGGGGAACTCCGTTCCCATGCCAAAAATATTGTAATCCAGGCAGACAAACAAAAGGCCAAGTCTTTTATTGGAAGATTCTTATCTGATTCTATTCGAGTTCTCGCCACAGTTGTCAGTGCAAAGTTTATCCCTTAACCAAATTCTCTTTCTATGCACTTTCCATTTATTAACGCCAACGGTTTCATTACAATCAAATTCAGCCTGAAAATCTGCTAAAATTGTCGGCACGAGCCTGGCTCTTGACTGATCCCTAACACCACTTTTGTCACATACAGCACCATACTTTTTTAATTTGAACCAAAGTTTAGTAGGTTCTTGTCATTTAAAATTGAAGTCTGTTGGTGTACCAATGGGGGAAGAACTAAGAGTAGGTGAATCAAGTTTTGAGGGAGAATCTCTTTCTTTTTTCATAGTGCAAGACCTGAATTTTCTACTCGCTGTAGCCTGAAATGCTTTGGTGGTTCTTACATCAAAACATTTTTTCCTCTTTAAAAGAACTAAAAAAACTGATGTTCACTGGGAGGATTTTTTTTTCTCTTTAGGACAGGTGCATTTCTTTAAATCTTTACGCTTACAAAGATAAATGCTGAATAACTTGGACACCTCGTCGCACAATTTTGAACATCACTAGATTTTGAATACTTGCAAACGTATTCCACAACTTCTGCATATTTCAAATGATAGGACTGCAGCACATTAAAAACTCTTCCGTCTGACACAACACGTAGAGAAACTTTTTTCCGCACACTCTTTATATCTTGCTTAACTTCAAGAGCGATATCCTTGAAAGAAGGTTCTTGAAAGTTTGATGAATTTCGCAGAGTATCTCATTTAAAAAAATTCAATTGCAACACATCTTCGTATGAAGGTAAGCCTTTATGAAGTAGAGAGCGTGGCCTTCCAAAAAAAATGTGCTCCCATACCCCAGGCCCAACAGAACCGGCCAATCTTGCTCACTTGCTAAGGTTCCTAACTTATAGGGATTATCACTACACCGGAGTCAACTCCATTTAATTGAAAGAAAATAGATTAGGCTTACCGATACAATGATTTCATGACCCAAATTTTTCAGTATCTTCTTCAATAGGTTTGAAATCAAATGATCCACGCCCATCCATTTGTAAGTAATACTGAAAAAGTCGGAAAGAAAGCATGATATGCATTATATATTACTCAGATATTCATTATTTTTTCGATTGAAAGGGGATATTTCTGCTATCCTGCATTTACAGTACAAAATATTGCTGAGAAGACAGTTATGAGAAAAATAAATTTAACAGTTTTCAAACTTAGAAGAACAGTCAACTCAAAAATAATGTGTTGACTTAATGCATTATTGGTCAATATATTGCGTTGATTAAAGACCTGAGAGCTGATGAAGATTCATTTGACCGGAATAATATGAAAAGCTTGATGCGAAAACGGCTTTTTGCGCCCCCTGCCCCCTCTGGAATTTTTTCAAACTTTGACTGTTGATTACTCATACTTGGGCGCTTCTTTTCCCAAATTTTAAGACCCTCAAAAAAAGGGGGGTGGAAGTCAAGACCTATGAACCTCGATAGCTCTCGAACAAAGAAAGATGTCGAGGTCCGGTTTGGACGAAAAATCGTCTAAAATGAGTCAGTTAAGTCATTTTTTTTTAATTGTGTCATTCGAAAGTAGTAAGTGACCTAAGCTTACAGTTTTTTTCCTGAATTTTTTTGATGACTGCAAACGGGAGAAAAGTTTATTCGAAAGTGCCAAAAATTAGGGTGGCCTAAAACGGCGTTTGAACTGCGCGCTCGTAGGTTCCGCATGTACACGTCACGATCAATATGGCGGCGGAATGCGTAGTGGAAAGATACACGGCGGCGACGCGTTGGCGGTATGATTTTGTTGGTCAATTGGAGGTCATGTCGGTTACTTTGTTTGAGATTCATATGGATAGCATTTTGCAATTCGGAACTATAGGCAGAACGGTAGGTTTTCAGGAGAGCAACTTTTGCAAAAACCATTGGCGTTTTTCATCAAAACGATCAATGTTGCGGTTTGATGGTTCATTTTATAGCTATGGAGTTCCTTTAACACCCTGTGTTGACAGATTCGTCAAAAACATCACACTGTTGCCAATAATTACAAAAAAAGGCTGTAGTTCCTTATTGCAAAATGAAGAATCCGAGGAAGCTCATTTTGCAATTAGGAACTATAGATTGTTTTAGCGCTGACTGCATAAGGAAGACGACCCTAGTGTCACTATTACAAACTGGAGGGTTAACCCCAACAGAGAAAACACCCCTTCCTTCCATCATACGAGGAAGGGGGGAGGTGCATTGTCCCTGCGGAAAGATATTCCACAAAAAACAGGGTGTGCCAAAAATATGGATACCTACCGACTTGCTAATATTTCGAGAATGGTGGCAAATATTAACATGCAATTTGGACGGGAGGGTTTATAGATTTGATTGACATGAATCGATCAAAAAATGAAAGCATGAATCGATCGACACCGACTCGATCGACAAATTATTGAAAAACCGGTGTTATGATTCCGACATGACCGACATGAATCGATCGAAAAGTTAGAACATGAACCGATTGACGTGATTTGATCGGCACTGATTCGATTGACGACCGTGAATCGATCAAAAACCAGCGAATCGATCCGCAAATCCGTGAATCGATTGACAACCCCGTGATTCGTTCGAAAAATCCGTGAATTGATCGATAAACCCTTGAATAGGTCAACAAACCCGTGAATCGTGAAATTTTGAAAATTCGAAAATCCAAGATTAAGGATGTGGCCTATAATGCTATCTCGGCTCCTGTTCGATGGATCTTGCTGATTTTTGGTACCGGGGGGTATTTTTCGACGGGAAACTCGAATTTCTGGTCAAATTTTGAAAATTTAAAAATCCAAGATGGCGGATGTGGCCTAAAATGCTATCCCGGCTCGTGCTCCATCTATCGCGGTGAATCTTGGTACCAGGTAGTATTTTTGGATGGGAAACTCGAATTTCTGATCGAATTTTGAAAATTCGAAAATCCGAGATGGTGGATGTGGCCGAAAATGACCTTACTTGAGTAAGTATCCCCTGGGGGATCTTTCATTCCTCGGACACACGTTTAAAGGGGAGCTCAGAAGACGCAACCTCAAACTTGTTTTTCGTGGATTGAAATGCGAAAAATATCGGAGAAAATTATTGTGGCTTATGCGTAGTAAATACTTCAAAAAACGCAAAAATCAAAAATCACTGAACAAGCTCAATGTCAAAATTTGAAAAATTTCAATTTTTCGAAACTCGGCTAGGAATTTGAGTTTCCCGGCCAAAAATACCCCCTATGCAACCAAGATTCACCACGATAGGTCGAGCAGCCCGAGATAGCATTTTAGGCCACATCCGCCATCTTGGATTTTCAAATTTTCAAAATTTGACCAGAAATTCGAGTTTCCCGTTCAAAATCCCTAGTAGCACTGTTACACAATGGAATGTTTTTAAAATGTTTCAAATTACGTCAATCTCGGATCAGTCATTGACATATGTTTCCAACAAATTTTCAAAACGAATACATGAAATGGGCAAGTTGGCCGTGTCTTTGAAACGTATTGAAAACAAATCGAAAATGTTTCTAATTGCGGTCATTCAAACTTTTTTAAAAATAAGTTGGAAACGTTTCAAACTTATTTCAAAAAGGCATAAATAACCCACCCGAAAAATGTGTAAGAATTGTGTCAGCTATGTGTTGTCAATATATTGCAGTCCGTTCAATAAACTATATCAGAAAGGTTTCAAAAACATTTCAAAACCATTGCCACAGCTAAGCCTATGATTGAAACATATTTACGGAACATTTCTGCCACAATTTATATGAAAATCAATGAACCTTTATTGACATCTATCGGAAAAAATTTGTAATTGTGTCAATTTCTTTTTTAACGACCCAGGCACAGATTCATATTATTGATTTGTGTACGATATGTTGGGAAAGGAGATCAACTAAATATTTTGGAAACATTTCTAAAACATATTTAAAACGTTGCTGCAGAAATTCTTGGAAGTTCGAAGTTTCTGAGAAATAAACCTGACATATTTCTGACACAATTTAAGTAGCAACGTTTCCAAGATCCTTCAAAAACATGTTTCAGAAACAACTGGCAGATATTTCGTATTTTTAATCTGATAAGGTACAGCTATATGTTGAATCTATGTATGAAACGTGACGGAATGGTATTTGAAACGCCCTCAGGTTTTCGTGTACGGATTTCCCTCATTGCTCTCCAGTTGAAATACTCGTATCACTCTCATTTAATTGATCCGCGGCGATCGTACGTCATAACCATTTATAAAATTAATTTAAACGCATAAGGGTAAGGAAATTTATTTCAGAAATGTGTCAGGAATATATCAGTTAAACAAAACAGTGCTTTGATTGTCATTAAAACCTGGTGAACACAAGTTGAAAACATTTCTCAGACCTTTCTAAAAATTTTCCCAGATCAAACTGAACCCACCAGAGAGCGTTGACGTTTCATTTTCCAATTTTACCAAATTTTGGTTTATTTTTTTGTCTCAAGGTTTACTTTTTGGCTATTTAATTATGCAGAGTTAAAAATAGTTTTAAATTCTTGGTATGTATCGCATTTATCTCCATAAGAGCTTATAAGTTATGGATTATCTAAAATATTGAAACCGTACATCATGCTTTGCGTATACTTTTCTAAAGTGAGGACGTCCTAATCCCTCTGATAGCTTAATACTGATGGAGTGAACCCATAGTTCCATACTCTCCTTAGGCATAGTCTGTAATCAGGCCGCCCAGGCACTTGATTTGATAGCTATAATGCCTCCACGACGTTTGCTAAAACAGATGTCTGAAAATTTTTTTACGGTTAAGAAGTAGTGACATGCGGATGTATTCAACACAGAGTGGGCTCGTGTTTAACACTACATGGACTGTAGTGATTATACCGAAAATGTGTCATAAACATTTAGAAAATCAGAGGAAAATCTGAGTTAAAGGCTCATTGTTTTACAAATGTGTCAGAAATGTGTCAAAAATGCACTGCCAACGGAGACCTTTGCCCATTGTGTCATTGAAATATGTAAAAAATGAATTCGAAACATTTCGGTGACACAATCTGCAAATGTTTCACAGACACATAAAATGTGGTGACATGGGAATGTGTTGAACACAGAGTGGCTTCGTGTTTGACACTTCATTCGGGTTTTTAAAGTATCACGTGAAACATTTCAGAAATGAGGCTTGGTGTCATTGACACGTTTTAAAAACATCTCTAAGATTAGGTGTGCTATTACGGTACCTCCTGGTACCAAAAATCAGCAAGATCGATCAAACAAGAGCCGGGATAGCATTTTAGGCCACATCCGCCATCTTGGATTTTTGGATTTTCAAAATTTGACCAGAAATTCAAGTTTCCCGTCGAAAAATACCCCCGGTTACCAAAAATCAACAGGATCCATCGAACAGGAGCCGAGATAGCATTTTAGGCCACATCCGCCATCTTGGATTTTTGGATTTTCAAAATTTGACCAGAAATTCGAGTTTCCCGTCGAAAAATACCCCCGGATACCAAAAATCAGCAAGATCCATCGAACAGGAGCCGAGATAGCATTTTAGGCCACACCCGCCATCTTGGATTTCTGAATTTTCAAAATTTGACCAGAAATTCGAGTTTCCTGTCGAAAAATACCCCCCGGTACCAAAAGTCAGCAAGATCGGTCGAACAGGAGCCGAGAATGCCGAGAAAGCATTATGCCGTCCTGTCTATAGTTCCGATTTGCAAAATGGGAAATCCGAGTTTCGCATTACGCAATAGGGAACCATAGTATAGGTCCCAATTGCAAAATGAACTTCGCGTGATCCTGCGACGGCAAATTTTTGCGGGGTCGCTGAAGCGGGATAAAAATTGTTTTTGAGGATTTTCTTTTTCTCAATAGTAAGTAAATACCCTCCTGATAAGGAATTCATCATAAAAGGAAAATCGAAAATTTGACCCTAGTTCCTTATTGCATAAAGCTGTCCATATGGTCCCCCTTTAACTTGAGACTTTCAGGATAAAGGGCAGTTTTAGAGGGTGAGTGAATGTAGGTTATTTTGAAGGTCACGACGAAACCAGTGTTTTGAAGTATCAAGTATCACCGACTAAGATCGGACTAGTTCGAAAACTCATCTCCTTTTGGACTTCAGATTTTCTGGATAAGGGGTGGTTTTAGAGGAATATAGGTTGTCTTGAACGCCACGACGAGACGAGTTTTTTGAGGTATCACCGACTATGATCGGACGAATTCGGAAAATCATCCCCCAGTGACCTTGACGTTACTGAACTAAGGGATGGGTCGATTTTCACCAAAAATGAAACATGATGTAGACCTCATAGCAGTGAAGAACCATTCTTAGTTTCGTTTTGATCGTATCGGTAGTGCCGGAAAAAAACGGTCGCAAAGGTTCGTTACATCCCAGCTATAAATATACACATATAAATATATGAGGACATGTATGTAACAATGGCGGTCGCTGACATCCGCCATTTTTAGGGCAAACGCTTTTTTCGAATTCTGGAACCCTTAATAATGCCTGTGCAAATTTTCAGACTTCCAGCGTAATTTTTCGGCGAGATATGGACTGAAAAACATGTCATTTGTAAAAACAGCGGATGTGAGAATCCACTGTTTTCTCCGGCCGGCGCGGCAGGACACCGTGAAGATTCGAACCCACTTGCGATAACTGCCCGCCCACCGGCCATGGGCTGTAGCTGACACCCTAATTATACGTATCGGGACCGTCTCACCAGACTTGTTGAATTTTTAACTAATTTTAGAATTTTTCCTTGTTTTTGTTGTAAAAGTTACAAACGGTTTAGTTTCTTGTTCAATTTTGTTAAATGACTCAGCATTGACTAACTTTTGGTTCATTTCAATCGTTTCACCAGCCTTACCCTTCCTGAAAACTTTGCTTCATACATAAAAAAGTGTTTGAAAGTGATTTTATAAGGAGGAGTATCGTCTTGGGCCTTTTCCGGCCCCACCTGGATTTTGCTGAATGTTTCATATTTTCAAAGTACTTGTCTTAGGTAGACTTTATGCCAAATATTTTACCGAACGGAGCCCATGCAAAGGTGCAACAACGCCTCAAACCCAGAATCTTGGCATCAAAAAATAGTTATTTTCGTCGATTTCTTCGACTGTTATCACTCTTTCAGCAGATGATGCCTAAGTATTTTTTGGCGTACTTTCCGTTTCTGGCCTTTTTAAAGGCCTTCGATAAATTTAAAGGGGCCTTATGGCCCATTATTGCCGTTTTTTGGCCCATTTTTAGGGGTTTTTTCAATTTTACACAAGCAGAAATCAATTCAAACTAAGAACCTTGTACGTTTTTGAAAAGAACGCCAAAAAATGAATAAAAAATGTTCGGTACAACTTTTTACTACGTTGCCAATTTTTGATAAAAATCGTCCCAAAGAGCCAAAAATTGTCCCAAAGAGCCAAAAATGGCCAAAATTCGATTAATTGCCTCGCTTAAGGTTCCAGAAAGTCGGGTACAACTTTCATATTGACGTACACAACAGCTCTTACCTATATATACAACATATCAAAAAATTATAGATGTACCTGGATTCCCACGATGTGACAATTGACCGGGATGTCGATTTTAGCGGCCTTTTTTGACTTGAAGGTAGCTCTTTTGAATGTTATTTCGACTTTAGTCACCCTCTATGGGTGTGTACTATATGTATTTTTCTACATAATTTTCATATCTGCCCATAAAATTGCTTCCTGTAAATTTTAAAAGGCCGAACGGTCCATTGTTGCCAATTTTGACCAATTTTTAGGGATTTTTTCAAGTTTATATGTGTGAAACTTAATTTAATCTAAAAACCATGTACATTTTTGGAAGGAACATAAGGAACATAAAAAAATACATAAATATCTGATTTGAAACTTTTCCCTATGTTGCCAAATTTTCGAGAAAAATCGTCCTGAAGCGCCAAAAATGCCAAAAATTGGATTAAAAATCATGTCGAAGGTTCCAGGAAGTGAATTTTAAGGTTTCTTTCACTACAAATAACGTATCGAAAATGGATAATTGCAATGCGTCTCACGGAACATGTAATGGCTCAGATGAACGTGACAAAACGGACCCTCAAGGTGCTTTTACCTTATCCTTCACTCCAGTTCATTCCTTTATTCCTGTAACCTCGAGATGATCCTTGGTTCTCAAGATGCTTTCTACAAGCCAAATATACCAAACAACAGAAACTGCGTGGGGAAAGTGTCCCACGATCCACATGAAAGTCATAATTCATTTTCTCGAACCATCGACATGATGATTAATCCAATTTTTGGCGCTTCAGGACGATTTTTCTCGAAAATTTGGCAACGTAGGGAAAAGTCACAAATCAGATGTGATGAGCAAGCAAACTTAGGGTAGGTGAGCATAGAGTCCAATCTCTCGGAGGCGATGTTACATAATCTTGGAACAAGGGGTTTTGGGCCTGGGGCTGGTGATGATTATGCAACAAAAAATGGGATCAGAGCATTTCAAAGACAAACATTTATGTACATATAAACATAAACAGGCAAGAATATATGACGCCATCGTGAAAAGTATCGTCCTCTACGGAAGTGAAGTGTGGTCTTTGATGAAGAGAACGCAAGAATGGTTAAGGGCAACTGAAATGGATTTTTAGCAGCTATTTGCCGGAATCTGGAGATGGGACCGTGTCTGAATGACAGAATTCGCCAGATGATGAAGGTTAAAAGAGATATTGTGCACGTCGTCATGTTCAGTTAGTTATGCAGGAATGGATATGTGCAAAAAATGTCGGAGGAGAGGCTGCCCAAACACGTTCTGGATTGGGTATCACCTGGGAAGAGGCGACGGGGACGTCCCGTTAAGGGATGGCGGCAGGGTGTTGACAAAGGGATGTTGCAGTGTCAGTTGCCCGATAACCCATAAGAAGAGAGGCATATGTGGTGTTTGGGTTTTGCAGAACGCCAGAAGGCGTTGTAGGAGAGACTTCATGTATACATAGAAAAATATGAAAGATACTTTGTAGTCCTTCCGATTGTGTAGAGAGATTTTTGGGAGGAGAGAGGATTGCAAAGAATCTTCATTTTCGGCAATTTTCACCGCTCTACCGGTAGGTCCAAAAACTGTCGAATCAAGTTCAAATTTTTCGTGGATGATACTGATGCAAAGCATCAACATTCAACAGGAAAACCCAGTGGAGCAGGACTTTTCAAAACTTCTGGAATTACGACAAACTGTACTGTGGAAAGCCCTTTGGGAATCTTCAACCTCAACATGCCTGTTTCTCTTGAACAGTAAGGTTAGGCAGACCAGGTTCTTCCATCTCACAGTGGTCGGGTCAATTAGGGGTCGCTTCGACGGCTGTTCACCAGCTGATGGCCACTGCTGTCCCGGTCTTCGGTGGGCCCCTGTCATGAGGGGCGTTTCGGCGACCCTCATGACAGGGGCAGTGGAGCAAATTTTTCCCCTCATCCAAAAAAAAAAAAAGGTAAGAATAGGCTTTTGATATGGAGAGGACGGAGGGGGCCTGCGCAATGCGCTCCCTCCCCACATGGCCCTGGGGAACCCTCTATAGACTCTTAAACCTGAAATACATGAAAAGTTACCTTACAATCGCTCCGAATTGGAACTTTTCAAGAGATATTACGTTTATTGAGAGGAAAACTGGCGTTAATTGCGGGGAGCTTTAAAACGGCAGCGCCAGCCTCCCCCCCCCCCCGCCCTTTGGATGGTCTCTAATTTGATTGGAAATTGAGAGACACAATAATTTTTTACTATCTACTTACTGAACTTTTGCGTGGATTCCATTTTTGAATTGAACTAACCACTTTTCAACACAATTCTTAGATGCCTGGATGCCCTCCCCCCCCAAAAAAAAAACCTCCTGAAGGGGCGTGGGGAGTCCTAGAAATATAAAATTTGTATTCTTTTCCACCGATTCCCCATTCTACTTAACCACTTTTCGAAACCCCAAAACAAGTTTTTCTTGGAAAAAGGCCTGGTAAGATACGTCTGGGCCACTTTAGATATATACGGATATTCTTAATTAATCAAGAATTATTGGAGAAAGTTCGTTAAAGCAGCCATTTTTCAACCGATTTCAGCCGCCACCGAATGAATCTCTTTCGGGATGACATGATGGGTAAAAGAAGCCCAAACACGAGTGTATATGTTGCCGGTTGAAAGTCAAGCAAATTTTTTTGAAAGAACCGATCAAGGGACCCTGAAGCAACCGATTTGTCTCGCCAGACCTCCAATTTCTTTTTCCTGACCAAAATCTCCATCGAACGAGGTAGGTGGCCAATTTATATTATTCCGGTTAAGTGAACTATTCATGAGCTCTCGGTTTTTAATCAACATAATACATTGACCAATGATGCATCATATCAACACATTATATTGGAGTTGACTGTTCTTTTAAATTTGAAAACTATAAAATTTATTTCTCTCAGAACTGTTTTCTCAGCAATATTTTGTACTACAAATGCAGGATAGCAAAAATATCCCCATTCTGTCGAAAAAGAGGTCTGTGCGGTGCGCCCCCTCCCTGCACAGTCCTGGGGTTCTTCCTGGTCTTCTCAAGCCTAAAGTATCGTATTTTTCATGAAAAGTTACCTTAGTTGGGTATTAATAATAGTATTAATTAAATCAATAGTATTTGGACATTGCTAAAAGGATAAACGCAGTTGAAGGGTTTGCATAAGACAAGAAGACAGAATAAAAGATACCTCATGATGTTTCCATAAAGAGCGTCTGTGTGAGACTGTGAAAAGCGTGATGCCAACCTCTCGACAATATTGGTACATAGAACCCTCAACATCAACACTAACTGCACTTGTACATTCATCCAGAATGGCAAATTGAGGCGAGTGGTAGAACAGTCTAGCCATCTGAAAAGAATTATTGAGAATGTATACTAACAATTAGTATTGATAAGTAATGTCAAATATCCTTCACTACTGATGTAAATTAAAATTATGGGAAGGTTCAGGCACAGTGAAATCTCAGTGAGTGGTGAAATAAGTTGGTTTATCAATTAGTCATATTCAGATAAAGCTAAGTTTTTCACTGGCCTCATCTGTAATTGAAAGGAATAAAGACCATGATCCTATTACTCTCTGTATTAACATTCATCCAATTTTGACTAGAAGGCCCTCGTGTTAGGTCTCAGTGCTGACTGACTGGCTCAAAATCCGAGAAAAATTAGCCCGTGAAATAGAGCCATAACAACCCCGGATAACCCCATAACAAATATAAATGAGTTAGCTAAAGATATGGAGAAGCTATCCCTGCAAATTCAAGATGCAGCCAAATCCAGTGCTCCCACAGCGTCTAATAACTGCAAAAGCTAATCCACTGAAACTTCCTTCTGAGATAGTAGACCTGATTACACAGAGGCGCACAGTCAGGGGAAAAATACTACATACAAAATTCACTGAGGATAAAAAGGAGTACAACGGACTGAATAAAATTGTATAAAAGCGCTTGAAAGTTTTTCGAAATGAGAAATTTGAGAAATTCATTTGAAGTCCGAGCTCACAGAGAATAATGAATATACTCCGTGGAAAGCCACTAGGTCATTTAAAAGATCGGAGCAAGCAAGTTTCCCTATAAAAAGAGGCAATAAAACTTGGGCAACCAATAATGAAGAAAAGGCAGATGTAATGGCTTCTCATCTTGGAAATGTGTTTCAACCGCATCCTGTTAAGCACAGTAAAATTAGCAAAAATGAGGACATAGAAAACTTAATTTCTTAAACAGATAAAATAAGTCCTATTACTCAAGATGAAATTTTCAGAGAGATTAAAACTAAAATTAATTTACGCAAAGCTCCTGGGTTTGATATGATCTCAGGCATCATATTTAAATAGCTCCCTACCAAGGCCTCACAAAAACTTGTCAAAATTTTCTACGCTGTAATCAAAATAAAATATGTTCCTTCACAGTGGAGGAAGGCAGAAATTACATAATCCTTAAGTTTGGCAAACCAGCATCAGATCCCTCATCGTATCCACCCATATCTTTAATACCTATTACGGACAAGTTATTAAAAAAATTGTATATTAAAAGACTTTTGAAAATAATTGATAAGAAGCATTTAAAATTAATGAGCAGTTTGGATTCCGAAGCAAATACAGCACATTGGAACAATTTCCCCGAACCACAAATTTTATAGAAAAAAAAAACGCTTTCCAGCCACAGTGGAAACGAAAGGTATATTTCGACTAATCGTTTCTATGAAAACAGTTGCGCCTATTGAGCCTGACCGGTCGGAAAATCTTCCCCCTAGAACTTGATATTTTCAGGATAAAGAGTGGTTTTAGAGGGTGAGTGAATGTAGGTTGTTTTGAGGGTCACGACGAAACCAGTGTTTTGAAGTATCACCTCCTAAGATCGGACAAATTCAAAAACTCATCCCCCTTTGAACTTCACATTTTCTGGATAAGGGGTGGTTTTAGAGGGTAGGTGAATATAGGTTGTTTTGAAGGCCACCCACGACGAGACAAGTTTTTTGAGATATCACCGACTAAGATCGGACGAATTCGGAAAATCATCCCCCAGTGACCTTGACCTTACTGAACCAAGGGATGGGTCGATTTTCACCAAAAATGAAACATAATGTAGACCTCATAACAGTGAAAAACCATTCTTAGTTTCGTTCTGATCGTATCGGTGGTTCCGGAAAAAAACGGTCGCAAAGGTTCGTTAGATCTCATATATATATATACACACACACACTCACACAGTCTTGTACGACAATAGTTGTGGGGCCACTGGACTTGTGTGTTGTTGTAAAACTAACCTAACCTAACCTAACTTAACCTAACCTGACCTATCAGGCTTTTTTTTTGCCGATAAATGCCATTTTCTGTCACGATTTTGGTTGTGGGGCCACGCTGCGTGGCCCCACAAGGTGGAGAAGAAGCGTGTACAGAGGCCCCATAACCATTGCCATACAATCGCTCGCAAACACACACACACACACACACACACATATATACACATTTGTACATATATATGTATTTGTACATATATATGTATTTATATATATACTTGGATGGATTTAAATGAGATGTACAACGGTTACACATATAAATTTAGATATTTATTTCGCCAACGTTTCGGAGGCTCATTGCCTCCTTCATCAGGGCATGAGATGGCACTAACATTACAAAAACAGACAACGAGGAGAACGGTCCGCGGTTCCTCGTTGTCTGTTTTTGTAATGTTAGTGTCATCTCATGCCCTGATGAAGGAGGCAATGAGCCTCCGAAACGTTGGCGAAATAAATATCTCAATTTATGTGTGTAACGGTTGTACATCTCAATTATATATATATATAACATTTTCAATCGATAAAATAAAGGTTAAAATACAGTGCCTATGGGTGCCTACAGTGGCTAAATGAGTGCCTTGCTACTCTGGTCTGAGAGACGACTGTATTTTAACCTTTATTTTATCGACTGAAAATGTCCAAGAATTTGGACGAAACGTCTTGGTTTCAATTTTGAATGTGTAAGCCTTCTTTCCCCAGATGTGTTTTCAGTGTATTTATTTTGGGCTACGTTAGATTCACTTTTACATATATATATATATAACACCTACATTTTTCAACTCAAGGCTTCAGGATCGATGCTCTTTGAGCGAAAATTACGAGGTCGTACCGTTTGCAATACGTAGATATTTCTTAGAAATCTACCTAAAAAGCACTTGAAAAAGGAGAAATGCGCAATGCAGTCTTCCTTAATGTGGCTCAGGCATTCAATAGGATCTGGCATGAAAAGTTAAAAAATTAATTAGTTGAAACAAATAATTAAAGCTGCCGAATGAAGTGCCCTTTCTCCATAGAACAAAAAAAATCAATCAGATTAGTTATTTTCTCTCTGGTAAGTCAACTTTCTTCATACGTATTGTGTCCTTTTACATACTCAAATGCAATTACAGGACATACATGCTCTTTTTTACTCATTTCGCACCTCCTACAACATGTATTCTATGCATGTTTCTGTAAAAAATTATACACGTCTTGGTTTCCTAATGTTGTTCTTGCCTCGAAAAAACTAAAGAAGACCAGTAGTTTTTTGGAGTCAAATTAAAAAGCACATAATCAAACAGACATAACAAACTTTTATTCTTGTATACAAAATGAGATCTTATCTTTTCCGACCTCACTTCCCTTCCTCTCTGATCAACTCTTTTTCTTCTATATCTTTCCCTCTTCTTCTATTTTTTGGACCATCAAACCCAGCCCACTCGTCCTCAGAATCGCAACTTTCACCACTCATACCTTTCACCACCTCCCAACTTTTCTTCCTTTTTTTCTTCTTTTTTTACTACTTCTGATACTACACAAGTGGTAATCCTACGCTTCTAGTGAGAGCCCCGCCCCCCTCCGTCCTGACTATGTACCATCCCGAGGCAACCGTTGTTTGAGACCATCAAACTCAGGTCGCCTAGACGGGAATCGAACCTGGCACCTCCTGATTATAGAGCCAGCGCTACAACCACTACACCACAGGAGGCCGAAACATTTTTCATATTATAATAATCGTTATTAACAGGGGGGAATAAAAACTATTTTCGGTCCTTTCTGCATGGACGTGATAGTCCGACTGTCTCAACAAAATGTCTATCAACCTTCTGTAAACAAATGTAGCTAAATTGTGGCTTTCATTAAAATATCTGCAACTGGGGTAAGTGATGAAACTTTACTTTTCAGTATCTTAGGCTGGCTGTGAGCAGCCGTTGCCAACACCGACAGTTCGACGGACAGCGCGCCGGCAACTCCAGCTGCGTGCCGATATGCTGAAGGGCTCACTTACCCAATACGTCCCACTCCTACAAAATAATTCATCTTGCACTCAACTAATAACCGGTTGAATTTATATTTGAAGCGATGATAGTTGAGGGTCTGAGGGATGTGTAGAGATGCTTTACCCAAAGAAGGCAGTTCTTAGGAAATGTCATTTCTGCACCAAACGCATCAATTCTCAAAGGATCGCATAGTGGATCTAGTAATCCAAAGGAGGTTGAAAGAGCATGCCAGTAGATGCAATTTTTCATGGGTGTTTATTAAACTGCATCTTGTGGCATACTCGTTCAAACTCGTTTAAACCTCAGAAGAAAGGAGACAGGCTGCTATACTCCATCAACAGCCAGAAAAGATGGTCGGCTGAACTTGGGCCTTGATGTTTCTTTTTTTATTTTCAACATACATATTTAGGTCTCAATGTTCATTTATCCTCACAGTCCAGGGGCCTGGTAAGTCTACCTGGAATTTCGGGTACAAACCTCGTATTTTGGCCTACAGTATGTTTTTTGGGTCGCTCAATCCGAATCTGAAGTTTCCTTCCTTGTATATGGTGTGCATTTGCCGCCATTTGGAGAAAATAGCCTATAAAGGCCTTTTTTGCGGTTTTTTCAAAATAGGGGCTATGTATGAGAAAAAATCTCGAATTTAGTTAATGTTTTGAAGATCTGACATATCTAATTTGAAAGAAAATGGTATATGCTATATATACTATATACATTTGCTAGGTTTGCTAAAAAATTGAGGAAGATACAGCATCGTGAACATCGCGCCCATTCACGTTTTCGCGGCGCACCCGTCAGCGCGCACTGAGGGCCAGAGGTGCCGGTTGCGCGAGAAAAATTGATATCTCGGCTAAATCCGAACGAAAATCAATAAGTTTTGGTAAGCGGGGGTTTTTTTGGGTCGCTAATCTCGTATCTGATGTCAGGTTTGTTCAACATTTACGAGAAAAGTATGTTATGAGGATTTGAGCTAGTCCAGTGATGACTCATTTTTTTGAGCAATTGTACTGGGATTAGAAACTATTTTAACGCTGGAGAAACTTTCAAAAACAAAATTGAGAACTTGAAAGTGACCAAGAAGAGTCTGGAAAAAGACCTAAGATTTTTACAATTAGAAGAATAAAAGACGGGAATGTTCACAGAGGAACGCTTTATATGGTAATTTTTTTTGTCACTGTCTCCTCGTATCATTGGTTCTTGTGAGTTACCACGCTTGAATAAGAAGAATAACTTTGGAAATTAATGCCCTGCATGGTTTCACGGTTCTATGTTTTGCCGTTGTAAGCTGTTAAGTGGTATGTCAGAGGATCAAAGAAGCATCCTACGAATTTTCTTGAAAGTTTGAAAGGCGCTAGGCATGAGAATAGACAATATTTACTTACAACATTCACTGGAAATGCTGGTCAGCTGAACAGTATTTTTTTACCATTTTTGCACTTGGTGCAACATTCATGGACTTTAATAAATTCCGTACAAATGTTAACCAATTATCGGCTAAGCTCAAAATTCAGAAATTTAAAGAAAAAAATGGCTTTATATCAAATCAGCACTGTATTCAAATATCCAGGGACATGCTGTCGATTGAACTGGTCAACATTAGCAGCTTCTAGTGCGATTAAAATTTTCAATACTTTTGAGAAGCATGAAAACTGTAGAAAGTTGCTGTTATCATTTGGTATGTGAAAGGACACAATTATATTCAGGAAACCTAACATCATAAGTGAAGCAGCAGGACAAAATTTGCTTAAGGTGCATTGTACCATGGGTTAGAAGGGTTAATTCTGCCTTAGTTGGCACAAAGACATGACTGCAAAATTCCTAAATTTGACCATTTGGCAGCATTTCAAAGTCCGAGGGAGAAAAACACAAGCGAATAGCAGTTAAGGTTTGTCTGCACTGTTGCCAGTCTTGAGGAACGATCCACCTTAAACGCTTACATTATTAATAATGCAAAGTCCGGGGGAGAAAAACAAGTTTTCCAAGCAAATAGCAGTTAAGGTTTGTCTGCACTGTTGCCAATCTTGAGGAACGATCCACCCTAAACGCTTACATTATTAATAATGCAAATCATGGCTTGAAAGATTGACCCAACACCCTTCAGAATATCACATTAGGAATCATCATCATTGGAGACTAAAATAAAGTAGGTTTTTTTGGGTTCTTTTAACCCTTAAACGGTTTTCCGGTGTACTAAACAATTTCAGTTTTCATTTAAAGACGCATTTTGTCCTGCTGCGTCACATATAATACCCGTATGGTAGTATGTACCCAGGTGTAAACCCGGTACCCTTTGTATTTTTTCACAAAGAATCTATTTTTGAAGTCAAAATGTCGATTTATCAAAGACTTGCATTGAGGAATCAAAATTTCTTGGGATATACGCAAAAAAAAATCGCTTTTTTGGGCAAAGTATTGCAAAAAACGATATTTTAAATCGATATCTTAATTTGTAAACCACAAAAATAGAATCCTTGACTCAAATTATCGATGAAAACACGTATGGAACGTGCCAGTTGTGTCTCTACAATTATCCAGAAATTATCTTTAAAAAAACACTGTAAAAATGAAAATTTGAGATTTTGGAAGTTCGAGCCTCATGTATTCGATAAAAGTGTTGTCCTATGGAGCCAGGATTTTTTCCTCATCATTTGAAACCAAAAGGCAACTCACTTTCACTAGCCGTCGATGCCGAGAATCCCGGCATTCCGGCTATCATCTAGTGCCCGAACTGAAGAATGGTCAGTATACGCTGCTTTGAGGGTAAGTGCCTTGTGTATTAAAATTTATGTGAGCACTAATTTACTTATGCATCAAAATTTTTGCCCATATATCACTAATCAATAGAGTTTGATACAGTTAATGTTAAAAATTACCAAATTTTTCTCAGGAATCGAATGAAATACAACAATTTATAGTTTTGAAAACCAGTAAAATCGATTCCTCGTGAAAAAATATGTGGGACAATTTGTGCTTGATGATGAAATTGCGTGTTTGAGGGCATCTCCACTGACCTGAATAAGAAAAAACCTGATTTTTTAGGCATTTCAACGATGCGAATATTAGAAGGGCTTGAGCGCCATGATTCCGTTGGAATTACGGCTACGGACGATTTTTTCCCGTATTTTACACGCAATTTGGCCACCTTCTTTCCCTATTCAGATTATATAGCGCTCAAGTCAGGAATTTCGGTCACCCCTAAGGTACTCAGGTTCCCCCCCTCCAATGCTGGGTGATTATTCGATGAAATGTAGATGAATTCTCATCCCTTAGAGAGGCACTTTAACAAATTCCTCATCATCAATACAAAACTGAACACTCTTGAAAGCGGTATTTTTCGCAAGAAACGGGCCTCTCTGGCCCACAATAGGGCGGTCCGGCTAACTGCGGTCCACCAAGTTCCCAAGTGTTCCAAAGTTCCGAGTTCCGAAGTTCCTCAATTTTTTGGCATATGTAAGTACCATTTTCTTTCAAATTACGTCAGCTATTCAAATATTAACAAAATCCGGGATTTTTGCTCATGCGTTGCCACTATCTAAAAAAAATAACCGCAAAAAAAGGCCTTTTAAGGTCATTTATTCAAAATGGCGGCAAATGCACACCAGATACGTGTAAGGAAACTTCAGATTTGGATTCAGTGACTCAAAAAACATTAAGCAGCCCAAAAAAGTAGCTGTGTACCCAAAATTCCAGGTAGCCTCATTTTTAGCTACCAGGCGCCTGGACCATCAATATACATAGGCTGTCCCAAAAGTTTCGCATCAGTCCACTGTATAAGCCAACAAAGAAAGCTAGCAAGTTGCGGTTTGCAAAGTTCTTTAGATCAACTCCTTAGCTACAAAACGAGCCCTTGTCAGCTCATTTTGTCAAAAATTGACCAAGATACAGCGTTTTTTTGGAGACATGTTGGGTGGACCCCTCCAAGATTTTAGGACTTTTTTCAGGGAAAAAAAACAAACAAACAAAGTTTAAACATGAAGCAAACGGTTGATAGTGCGTATTATATCAGTGTGTTGAATACTCTTTGAACCCATATTCGTAGAAAACGCCCCGATATGAAGGAAACGGGTATCCTTCACCAGGACAACGCTCGTCCACACACATCCATTCTCACTCGCGAATTTATGAAGTTAAAAGACATGGTGATCCTCCCCCGTGTGACGAGGAAAAGTGAGAACTCGTACGATCCTGATCGTCAGAAAGCAAGCCTTCTGGAAAGGATCGAGCTTCAGCTGATCAAGCCACAAATTTAGGGTGCCAGATGCTCGTCGGGACGCCTGGTTTCGGGCGCCAGCACACTTGAAGTGCGTAATCAAAAATATAATGAGGTGATTTTCCTGAGATGAGGACAGGATTGGCAGGAAGGAATAATGAGAGCAAATTTGAACATACTGGAGTCAATTTTTATTGACGAGAAAAGAAAACTATTTCTTAAACACAATTACAAACTTAAAATTCTCAAAACAAAAAAAAAATAAACTAAATGCGAAATCAAAATTAGGATGGTTGAAGACGAATGAGTTAATCGGATTGACTTTTAAAATACTTTGAAAGGAACGGTGAAAGAGACATTTATGTTTTCGAACTTTTGATTATTTATTTGACCATAAATCTCCCGGACAACCGGTGCTACTCACCACGTGCACTCAATCTTGAATAGAAGATTTAGGATTCAAAATAAATACTTTCAAAATAAATTCAAATAGCGACCAAAGTTCCAGGTGCTACTCACCACGTGCACTCTTGGAATCTGACACGCATTAAGAGATTTTATTTGCCTAAAAAAAAATTAATTAAACTCAGTTTGTTTCTAAATAAATGTCGACAAAACAGAAATACATTTCGAGATTAATAATAGAAAGCTCGTGTAATTAGTTACTATAGGAGCTACCCGAAAATGGATGCACACAAGTAAGTAATTACAGCGAGAAGTCATACTTTCATTTGAAAGCGTGCTACTCAGCAGCTTTGCAAACGAAAGGATCCGAAGAAAATGAAGAACTCTGCGTCTAACTTATGTTCGTCGGATAGCCGCGTTGATGTACCGGTCGGGACCCCATCAAATTCATTTCATCTAGCTTCCGCGCGCATCGACCAACTTCATTCGACTCCAATAAATTAAATATACAATTAAATAATCTTTTCCTTACATCAAACTACTTGCCTAAATTAGCTTCACGACTTTCTTTTATCAATTTGGTGAAAACAATTAATTAATTAAGCTAAAATAATAAAAAATTGACTTTTTCTTAAAAGTTTGAGCGACTGAGCCACCGTGCACACGCTAAACAGCTGGGTAGTCGGGTACAAGAGGTTCCAGATCGCTCTGCGCGAGCGCTCGAGTGGCGCGCGGCGGCCGACCGGTGTACTGCGGTACTCCGCTACTTCACCGTTCCTACAGAATGCGCCACTGTCGCAATCACTTGCGGCAGCTGTAGCCATCGAAGTTTTTACATATGATTAAATCTCGGCACGGTTTAAAATTAAACAAAATTTCCTAGGTGATTACTTATTCGAAACTTAAGTGACGGAAAAATTACCGTCACACCCCGCAACCCCCCCCCCCCCCCTACAGCCCGGATCTCGCGCCTTGCGATTTCTGGCTTTTTCCAGAACTAAAAAATGCTTAACGAGGTACCAGATTCAATTCAGTTGCTGATATTAAGGCTGCAGCTCAAGCTTTTTTTTGAACTCTCACTCCGAGGATTTCGCAAAAACGATTTTTGGTCAAATGGGAAGAACCCTTGCGTCTGTGCGTCAAAGCTGGATAAAAGTACTTTGAAAAAGAAAGAAGAAGCTTAGAATTGTCAGATGAGGAGCCATAAAGTATGTAAACTTCATTAGAAATACCTATTTTGTTCATTTCTTTTAATACACGCATTTAATCTTTAAACTTTGTTTGTTTTTTTCCTGAAAAAAGTCCTAAAATCTTGGAGGGGTCCACTCAACACGCCTCTGAAACAATCAATCTTCAATCTGGTATCTTGGTCAATTTTTGACGAAACGAGCTCAACAAGAGCTCGTTTTGTAGCTAATGAGTTGATCTAAGGAACTCTACAAACCGCAACTTGCTAGCTTTCTTTGTTGGCTTATACGGTGTACCGATGCGAAACTTTTGGGACAGCCTATGTATTTAAGCCTATCCCTACCAAATTTTGTTTGTTCAGCTTCAGCTGCAAAATGATTGCAAAAATCTGATGGGAGAAAAACTGAGCCATCAATTTCCAAAATGGCGGCCTATTTCTAGGGTAAAAGGAGAAAGTGAAGCTTGGAGTGACTTTATTCTTATTCTATACTTGTTGAAGAATATTCCTGCCATTTTTTGTCGATAAGTCAGTTAGAAACCACGAAAAATGAGAAAATAATGAAAATTGGCTTCCAGCTACCAAAATATAAGGTAGCATGAAAGAGTCGGCTTGTGTCTCGATTGATTTTCCCTATTATTACCTTAAGTAACATTCTAACCAATTTTAGGGTGGTAGCTCAAAATGCACTATTCAGACCATAAGCAACAATTAAGGCTTGCTCCTGTAACGTTATTTGGAAAAGAAAATAATGTTAGTTTAGGTATTTTGAAAGGACCCACAAAGTTTGCCTTCATTTTAAAAAACTCCTCTTTTCAGAGGTTACCGTGTCTTTTCACTACATTGTCAGATAAACTGAGTAAAATAGAAAGGGATAGCTGATATTTTATTAACATTAAATCAGCGCTGATCTTCAATTAATGTACAGTAGTAAAAAGAGCATTGCACTTACAGCAATTCTTTGCTTTTCACCACCAGACAGGATATCAATCCAATCTGCAACTGTATCCCAACCTTTGTCTCTACTGAGAAGATATGATAGTTGAACTCTATCCAGATGTTGCTCTAAGTCCGCATCAGTTTTGCCTCGGCGGATCATTTCTTCTCGAGTATGAGGGTATGTAACCTAAACATATGTACAAATTTCGTTTACAATACATACATCACATATCCAATACATGCATTGATTTATTTGAACAAAAACGGGTAAATAACATTGACTTGACTGGCGGAAACCACAAAAGGGGGCCAAACCTCACTTTCTTAACTTCCATACATGTATTAAGTTTTAATCTGAAGTGAATTTAAAACATCCGTTGATGCAGTTGAAAATTTGAGGATATGAGAAACTGAAAACTGCAAGAAAATTTGATAAAATGTGGTACAAATTGACTTTAAATCGTTAGCTTAAAACAGTTAGCTTTCACAGCTTTAATATCGAACTTAAAGTGTTTTCAACCACACCAACAGTTTTTTCTTGAAAAATTACACCGGACGATCTCAATAGTTGCCAAATTCCTCCTGGGTGCAACATCCCCATTGGGTCGATGTTTGGAAAAGAATTTTTTGGATGTCTTTAATGGGTATAAAAATACTGGCCCAAGGATTTTTTCCTACCATCCAGAATTTCTGTGGGGGAGGGGGAGCAGATGACACTACTTTCAATTCTAGGGGGGGCAGGGCCCGGGACCCCTCCCTTTTTACGCCCATGGTCTTAAAAGTACTTTTTTCCAGTATAATGACTAATTTTATCAGCAAATGAATGATCTAACTATGGGCGCCCTTGTATCTGCCTGTATTACAAACTTGGTTATGGACCACTTAGAAGCAGAGGTACTCAAAAAATTTGGATTGCCTTGAGGTGAAACAATGCATGGATTTTCATGAATGAATCGATCAATCGTTCAAAATGAACGTATGATTTTGGCTTCTGAAGACTTAATGCGTCCTCAAGATCAATTTCCCATAATACACATAGCTTTTTTCTTCTTTTTGTTTAATATATCTTAGGATTTCTCCTGGTATGAAAAACCCAAAACGAGTCGAGCACTAGAGGTCCTTTCCATGCCCTAACTACTAAAATTTTTATGAATAGAAAATTAAGAAATCGTGAAGAAAAATAGGAGAAATAAAAGAGAGAGGCATGTTAAGGAAACTCCTAACTAGTAGTAGGAAAATGGTGATTAGAGAACAGTAAAATGTCCAACAGCGTTGCACAATGGTGCAGAAAAATACGAATTAAATTATAGTGTTGTATCGCGAGTATTGTAGAACAAGGCAACGCTGTAAAAAAGAAGTATTACATGTTGCCCCTTCAATATGCGGGTTATGCAATGGTGTAATGTAGCCCCTTCAATCTGCGGGTTATGCAATGGTGTGTTCTCCAGGATGGCGGTTATGCAACAGCGTTGCCGGACGGTGCACATAACTAAATGATTTATTAATGGATGAAATTTTGCAACGTCGAATTTTACAGTGTTGCCAGATGGTGCAAGAAATTCGGATTTTCGGACTTGTAAAATTTTCGGCGGCATCGATAGACCATATCCTCCAGTATGGGTCTGGTATCGGAGACTGGAGAATAGGGTCTGTATCATCGATAGACCATATCCTCCAGTATGGGTCTGGTATCGGAAACTGGAAAGTAGGGGGAATTTCGGAATTCGGGAATTTCAGTTCTTAGTGTATCGGAACCTTCTGTTTTGAGATGAGCAACTGGTAAGGATATTGCAATGTTCAGTTTGATGAATCAAAAAAAAAATTTTTTTTTTTTCTTTGGTGGAAATTTATTGTTACAGTTTAAAACAGTTCGCGTTTAGCGTTTAGAAAACGCACGCGTTTGAGAAACGCACGCGTTTGAGAAACGTACGCGTTTGAGAAACGTACGCGTTTAGAAAACGTCCGCGTTCCAGAAAACGCACGCGTTTAAAAAACGTTAGGGTTGTCAACCACAAACATCGATCCCTTCTCCTTCTCGGAACTTTAAATCAACACTTATGTCATCGACTTTCCGATTGTTATTTTTACGGGACATTCTGATGAAACGGATTTTTTCCGGAGTATCTATGTCAATTTTGCGACCAAAGAGCAGTTATTGAAGGGGGCACACCACCCTCCTCTTCACTTACTTACTTTTGAGCGTTGGGTGGGTCAATTTAAACTCTTGGGGATCAATTAAGGTTTAAATTTGTTGAACTCTTCAACTTGAATGCAATTGATTTGCAATTCAGAAAGGAACCCCGGCTTACAAAATTGAGCCCCCGTGTACCTCCTAATGGAAACTGAATCCGCGACCATGAAATTTGGACTCCTTGGATCAATTGCGCAGGGTACCCTTCTTTTTTCGAAGAATCTACGTCAATTTCGCGACCAAAGAGAAATTGCGGAGGGAGGTACCGCTCCCCTGTGTAGGAAATCATTTTCCAACCTATGGCAGGCCCATTCTTTATTTTTAGGGGTCCATTAAAAGTGAAATTTTCTGTACTTTTCAATTTTTGTGTGACTGAATCGCAATTCGGTGAGGAGTCTCGGCTTTTCGGATTAAGATCTCCCCTGCCTCCTTCCCAGGAGTACTGGGGGCGTTTCAGGACCATAAAATTCGAATTCCTAATGTTTGATTTCCTGATCATCTCTGCGATCTCCCACATTGTACGACCTAAGACAACCAAGAAAAAAGCCTGGTAAGGGTGGTTAGGAGCACCCTGTATAATGTGCTGATGATACTTGAAGTACACTAATGCAACCAGCAAGTTACAATTTTATCATCCATCGTGTACATTTATGAACAAATATTTTTCTCAATCAAATTAGTCTGCAATTGCTTAGTAACAACATGCTAGGTTATTGAATGAAATGCTGAAGAATAATCAATGTCTTACTTCTACAGTGACTTATCAATTGGCTTTGAGACTTTAAATTACAATGGAAAATTATAGATATGAAGCTGGTCACATGTCAAGCAGAGAGCAAAAAAATTAAAGGACTTCAATACCTACAAGAAAGAAACCTTAAAACTTACTTGATCTCTCAATGTTCCAAGGGTCATGTATGGTCGCTGCGGAATATAAAACAATTTGCCACGAGGAGGTTTCGTTAAAGTTCCACCAAATAAAGGCCATAGCTGTAAGAAATAGGCAAAAAAAACATTTAGAGCAAGGATAAATAAATATAACAGTTAACAAAAGTAGTCTCAATGCTTGCAAAGCAAACAATTTTTTTCCATTCCCTCACTCTTCAGAGACTCCTGGATACATTTCCTTAACCTTAATGTATGCTGCTGACACAGTACGTTGAACTAAAAAGAGCCGTTTCAAACTATCTCCATTTGAGGCAGTTAATTAACTCGCGCATTTGCAGCACAAGCACCGGTGAAAAACTGATTATAATGGCTATTGATGCCGAAACTAGTTATTTCTCTCTTACTTTTCCTAATTTTTCAGGTCACTAACAACCTTGAGTCTCTCAGAGATTTAAGAAATGTCTAAGGATCAGATGAAGGAGGAAATTGCCTTACCTGCTTGCTATGAAATAAAAATTATATCATATCAAAGGCACTTTCATGTTACAGTTTTACTAGAAGAAAAATTTAGATTTGGGATTTTTCTTTTTTTTCCTCTTTAAGAAATTGTGTACTTAAAAAAGTTGGATGCAAACTGATGTTGTGATTAAACCACAACCATACTTCAAAACCATGGTGACGGCTGTATTGTTAGTGTCTGTACGTTATATTTGAGTCGGCTCGTGCGAAAACCTTTAAAGTCCATTTTTTTCAATTTTTAGATTTCTGGATTAAAATTCTCTTGGAGGTCAGACACACTCATTAATATGGTAAAAATGTTAGATCTTTAGGTGTGAACCCTTTTATGTGGGGGAGGGGGGGGCTTTGGTCCAAATCATGCAAAAACCGCTAAAGTCGATCTTTCGTTATATGCCTCATAACACTGTACAACAAACCAAAATGAGAAAATGTCTCTACGACATACGGTGACCTTCCTGCATTTTGAAGCGCTGAATCCGCATGAGACCTCCGTTTCTTCCCATCACCCTCCAAATTTCCGAAAGAGCCGATTTTACACGAAAAATGGCCATTTTTGGTGTTTTTCCGACTGTTAACCCCTGCAGAATGTAGGTAAAATTTTTCTCAGCTGCAAGATACAACTTTACCGATGTATTTTTAACTGCTGCGTCCGTCAATGATCTTGATCTTTCCCTTTCACCTCTCAAGTTTCCGGAAAAGCGACTTTTTCCGGGAAAATGAGCAAATTTGACGTATATTTGTCGTGAATGCAATTTATTTTTTTAAATTTTCCTGAACCCGTGGTAGTGTGTTACTTATGTATTTTGAACTGTTAAATCCGAATATGACATCGGTTTTTTTCTATCACCCTCTAGTTTTCCAGTAAAGCCGACTCGTCCGAGCCTAAAATTGTATATCGTAAAAGCTTTTCCGGACTCAAAGTGTACTCAAATGTATGTATGAATAAAGCCGCTTCATAGCACTCTCTAGCGCTCTGCAACTTCTAGCCGCCTAAGTCCCCTATCCTCCCAAAGCCCTTCAGGGAGTTGGCAAACCCTCATTTCTTCTATAACCCCCTGTCGCCACCCTTTCACTGAGCATCCCCTTCGTCTCCTCCCAGGAGAAACCCAATCAAGCAACTTCTTTGGCATCATCCATCACTCTATTGACATGACCATACCAGACAAGCTGCCTGGTCATGACGTCGAATGTGATGTCATTCTAGACTCCCATGACCTGACGCACTCTTTCAATACGGACCCGATCTCTCCTAGAAATTCCTGCAGACCTCTTCCAGAAATCCATCTCTGTTGCTCTTAGCATCCCCTGTGTCCGTTCCTTCAGCTGCCAAACTTCACATCCATATGTAAGAATACTTTTAACTACAATGTTGTAAATTCTTCTCTTGTTCTCTTTGGAAATCCGCAGATCCCAGAGGATTCCATTTAACATCGCTGTAGCCCTCCTTGCCAGGGTGATTTTTTCCTTAATCGCTTGATCCGTTCTTCCATCTTGGGTCAAATGCATCCCCAAGTATTTATAGTGCTCGCAGCCTTTGATCTGCTGCCCATCCTCCAACTCAATGCTTTGCTGATCACCTCCCGAAGTCAGTTTCTCGGATTTGGAAATACTGCCTTCCAAATCCCACTTCCGATACTCCTCTACCAACTTGCGCATCATGTAATCGGCGTCATCTTGATCTAGTGCAATCACCACTTGGTCATCAGTAAAGCACAAAGTGAACAGAGTTTCAACCTCACTCAAGGGACACCCATCCCTCCACATTTTTTCTTCCATTCTTTCAACACATACTAAAGATATATTTTAAAAATGTTGGCGATGTTGGATAGTGATGTCATGTCATCATGACGTCACTACCCATCGCCTCTCACCGATGGTCATCATCCATCAACGAGGCATTCGCCATTCTTGCCCTTGCTTGCTTGTGATCATGATATGTATTTGTGACTGTTGAATATTTGCATTTCTTAATAAAATGCCTTAGTCTCAACCCAGTGTTACGTTCTTGTGTGCGACCCACCTATCATCTTAAATCATGGCGACGAGGATAAAACGACAAAAGAAGAGGGATTCCAGCCAAGCAGCAGGATAAACGGCGACACGACGGCCCGACCACGCCAAACGGTGGCCTAAAATGGCATAGTGCGGCCAAGTTTTTTAATGTCGTGTTCGTAGCACCAATTCTTCTTTTAATAAATTTTAGAATATCGATTCAGTTCGAAATGTTTTAATTAATTTTAACGCGTTCGGTCTTCGGACATTACCTAAGTTCCTCGCTAATCTTGGATCTCTAAGTGCTTATTTCAATTTCGTGTTCGTGACAAAATGTCGTGGACTTTTCTGCAAATGTGTTAAATTTCTCTTCAGTTCCTCGCCAATCGCGGAACTCTAGATAACTAAATTATTCCTCGCTAATCGTGGAATTTCTATTGCTCCTTGCAATTCCTTATGTGTTTATCGTGATGGAGTTTCTCATCAAGCCATCGTCTCTTGAGGTGAACGAAGACATCCTAAAGAACTGGGAAAAGTTCAAGAGGCAGTGGACCAACTACAGTGTGGGAGCTGAAATCAGTAAGAAGGACGCAATAGTTCAAAAAGCGATCTTTTTGAATGTCATCGGCACTGAAGCAGAGGAGCTCATCAATTCTCTGGATCTGGCTGATGACAAAGCCGACACTGTGGCAAAACTCACTTCAGCTCTTGATGATTATGTCAAACTCAAATCAAACGAAGTGTTTTCGAGGTACCAGTTTTTTACGAGGGTTCAAAAAGAAGGAGAAGGTTTCGAAACTTTTCTTCTCGCTCTTAACAAACTGTCGGAACATTGCAATTTCAAAGATCTCGAAATGTCACTCATTCGGGATCGAATCATTATCGGTATTAATAATCAGATTCTTCTCGAACGGTTGCTAGGTGAAGACTATGAATTCGATAAAGTTGTTAAATTGTGTCGTTCGGTCGAAACCGGTAAACTCCAAGCCACTGAAATGGCCAGTGACGCGTCAAAGACTACGGCTATCGATTCGGTCAACAATCGTAGAAGTCAGCAAAACATCTCAACAACGCCGACTCCAAGTGGTCATCAACAACAACTTTCACAGTCACCAACCAAGCAACTCAACTGCCGGAACTGTGGTTACAAGCATTATATTCGCCAGTGTCCAGCATACGGTCAAAAGAGCACCTTGTGTCAGCGGCTGAATCATATTCCAAACAAATGCCGGTCCAAACCTAAAAATTCAAGTGGCTCTAAACCTACTCCTAAAACGGCTGATCAAGTTAACTTACAAAATCAGTGCGGTCATTGTTCATCCATTAGTGACCCGAGTCAGCTTGAAAATGTTCAATCCAGATCGTGCGGTCGTTCGGAAAATATTAACGCTAGTGACTACCTGTATATTTCTGAAATATCAATGATACAACCATATCAGTCACCACTAGTCGATAACTTAAATCTTCTCAGTGCGAAAGTGAACGAGTCGAACAGTTCGTCACAATCCGAAGAAGTTAACGTTCATATCGGTCCTGCTACCCCTGGTGAAATCGACATCCATAGCATAACGACTCCTGATAGATGCTGGATGGAAAACATCATTGTCAATGGCCAAACTTTGAACTTCAAATTGGACACCGGAGCTGAGGTCAACATTCTGCCACGCTGCATTTTTGATCAAGTCAAAAACTCTTCAACCTTCCTCCTACAAAGCAAAGCGATGGTTCTGGGCTATGGTGGTGCTCGTATCGACTCCAGTGGACATGCCGTTCTAGATTGCCAAATCAGAGTCTTGTCTGTAAGCTTTCATTTACAATTACTAATGTAGGGAAAACTCCCCTGTTAGGTTTAAATTCATGTGTTCAGTTAGGTCTAGTCACTAGAAATTTTGTGCATGATATTGAAAATTTCAAATCCAAAGAACAAGTTATTACTAACAACCAGGATACATTCAAAGGTCTTGGCACATTCCCGGATAAATGCGCTATTAAAATAGATCCACAAGTGATTCCTGTTGTAGACCCTCCAAGACGTCTTCCGGTACGCCTACTGGAAAAACTAAAGCGCAAACTAACAGAGTTAGTTATGTTTGATATTATTTCGCCAGACACTGAAAATGTTGAATGGTTCAGCAATCTTGTTATTGTGGAGGAGGATGGTAAAATCAGAATATGTTTAGACCCCAAAAACTTGAACAAAGTAATCAAGCGTGAATTTTATTTAATTCTAACCTTAGAGGAGATCAAACTGAAATTAGTCAATAAGAAAATATTTTCTGTACTTGATATTAAAGACGGATTTTGGCACTGTCAGCTTACGCCTGAAGCATCCAACTTATGTGGCTTCCATACACCCTTCGGTAGTTTTAAATTTCTACGAATGCCCTTTGGCCTTGTCAACGCCCACAAAGTGTTCCAAAAACTTCTTACTAAATACTTTGGGGACATACCAAATGTAGTTATTTACTTTGATGATATTCTAATCTGCGGAAAAACTGAGAGAGAACATGATATTGCACTTGCGAAAGTACTGAGCAGAGCATGCAAGTACAACATCAAGGTTAATTGTAACAAATTTCAGTTCAAGCAAAAAGAAATACGGTATAAGGGTCACATAATTAGTGCTGATGGCATACGTCCCGATAATGATTGTATCCAAGCAATCTTGGATCTAAGAATCCCTAAAATACGTCAAGAACTGCAAAGTGTGATAGGAACTATAAATTACATTAGAGACTATGTTCCAAACATGGCTGATCTCATAGAACCATTCAGGCCCCTTCTGAAGAAACAAACGAAACTTGTTTGGACAGAAAAACATACTGAGCATTTCAAAATTGTTAAAAAAGCTATCTAAGAAATTACAAGCTTGCAAAATTTTGACCCGTCCAAAGAAACTACTATTCAACGTGACGCTTCAAAATTAGGCCTGGGAGCTTGCATACCACAGGAAGGTCGCCCAATAGCTTTTGCGTCAAGATGTCTAATAGACGCTGAAACGAGATATGGGCAAATTGAAAAAGAAATGCTGAGAATTTTGTTTTCTGCTAAACGTTTTCACAATATTGTGTATGGTTACAAAATTCTAGTCGAAAACGATCACAAACCATTACAGGCTATTTTCAAGAAAAGAATAACCAGAGTCATGTCCAACCATCTTCAACGGATGCTACTTAAACTTACTCCTTATAATCTTGAAGTCAAATATCTGCCTGGTAGACAAATGTACATAGCTGATATGTTATCTCGGGACTTCTCTGGTAAAATAGTCAGTAATGATCAAATTGAATTTGATGAAATTGTACATTGCCTGGAGGTGAATTTTGAACTGTCTAACAGTAAATACCTGGAACTTTCAGAAGCCACGATGCAAGACCCAATTTTGGCACAGATAAAAAAAATGCACCTGGAAAATTGGGATCAATGCGATGATGTAATGTTAATGCCCTATTTCAAATTAAAACTTGAAATATCGATAAACGATGAATTGCTTTTTTTTCAAAACCGTCTCATCATTCCGGCTAAATTACAGGCTTCTTATGTTACTTTACTCCATGGTGACGCTCATCTAGGTATTGGGAAAACTATCCAGAGAGCTAGGTCCATTTGTTATTGGCCGTCATATACCTCTGACATTGAAAAATTTGTAAAATCTTGCGCCACATGTAATAAGTTTCACCCTAGTCAAGTCAAAGAACCTCTAGTTTCGCATGAGATTCCCACCACACCATTTCATAAAATCACAGCAGACATTGCGCAATTCCAAAGTAAACAATTTCTCATTGTCACAGATTATAATTGCAAGTGGCTCGAGATTAGGCCCATCGATAAAAAGACAGCTTCTGAAGTTATAAAAGTCTTTAAAGATATTTTCCGAGTGTTCGGTATACCTGCTTGTCTGATAGCTGACAATCAACCTTTTAATTCACACGAAATGATAGAATTCTCAAAAGCATATAATTTTATTTCAGACTATATTTCAGACTTTCAGATTATAATTCAGACTTCTCGCCCGAGATATCCTCAATCAAAGGGAATGGCTGAGAGCGCTGCGAAAAAGCTAAATTAATTCTTAAGAAAGTTCATGAAAGTCATGGAGACTTGAATTTAGCAATTTTACAGCATAATAATGCACCAATTAGTAGTTTGAATAAATCACCAGCGCAGCTCATGATGAGTAGAACACTAAGAACAAAGCTGTCAACAAGTGTAGCAAACCTGAAACTGCAACTTTGTGATATGACTGATAAAATTATTTCAACTCAAAATAAAACAAAGCATTATTATGATAAAAGTGCCAAATCCAAACCTGACTTTGAAGAAAATGAAAAAGTTTGGTTGCAAGACAGTAATAAATGTTGATATCCAGCTGTGATACTAAAGAAAATTGAAAATGCACCTAGATCCTATCTCCTTGAAAATCAACAGGGAGTAACATTAAGGAGAAATTCTAGATTTATTAGAAAGAGATTTAGTACAAGCGTGAAAGAAACAACTAATTCAGGTGCACTTCTCTTATTTTTTGATGATGAGCTAACCGAGAATAACTCATCATCAAATAAGTCAGAAAGGGCCCCTGAAAATGTAGTTGATTCAGAGCTACAGGATCAAGAATCACATTCTAGTAACTCTGAAAGTGCTCCTGAAAAGGAATTTGATGCAGAGCTACAGGATAATGAATCACATTCTAGTAACTCTCAGAGTGCTCCTGAAAATGAATTTGAGCCAGAACTTCAGGATCAAGAATATCTTTCTAGTGACTCTGATAGTATCATTTCATTGGATAGGTCAACGCCTGAAAATAGTGAATTAGACTTAACAATAATTGAAAATTCCACAATTATAGATAACTTGACTGCAATTCAACCAATTTCCGCTCTAGAAGCTCAACCCTCAACACTTGTGAGTCCCACCATTGTTAGGCTTAGGAACTTAGGTCGAGGCGTACCAAAAAAGCCTGACCCTAATTTTGCATCTAAATGAGTATTTAAAACATGTTATACAAAGTTGACTTGCATTTTTTCATTCTTAAATCGAATTTATCACCTAAGTCCTTATTTGTTTTTCTTGCTCTCCCACTTACATTTACCAATCTCCAGATAAACTGGTAATTGTTATGTTTCAATATTTTAGATCACTGTTTTTTTTAAAATTAGATCATTAACTCTTGTCCCTTATCATTCTTAGCTCAACTTAACTTATTAATCATGTCTTGCTAAGAACTTCTAGTCAATTGTTAGCGATGCCCCAATGGTGTCATACAATTTACAACGCATTATTTCAACTAATGATGTTTTAAAATTCAAACCTGTGCACTCTAATAGTGTTTCGTGAGGTCTTAAATGCAGCCCCAATGGTTTCGGTTAAATTGTTAATTACGATGCCCTAATGGTATCTACAAACCTGAACACCCCAATGGTGTCTCTTCAAAATTAGTAAAGAAAACCCAAATGATTTCAGAGCAATTTTTAATTACAGAGCCCCAATGGTTTCAGACAATTTTGTATTACGAAGCCCCAATGGTTTCAGATCAATTGTATTTACGAAGCCCCAATGGTTTCAGATAAGTTTTAATTAAAATGCCCTAATGGTTTCAGATCAAATATTATTTACGGATGGTTTCAGATCATTTGTATTTACGAAGCCCCAATGGTTTCAGATAAGTTTTAATTAAGATGCCCTAATGGTTTCAGATCATTTGTATTTACGAAGCCCCAATAGTTTCAGATAAGTTTTAATTAAGATGCCCTAATGGTTTCTAAAAAAAAAGTGTAAAGGGGGAGGTGTTGGATAGTGATGTCATGTCATCATGACGTCACTACCCATCGCCTCTCACCGATGGTCATCATCCATCAACGAGGCATTCACCATTCTTGCCCTTGCTTGCTTGTGATCATGATATGTATTTGTGACTGTTGAATATTTGCATTTCTTGCATTTCTTAATAGAATGCCTTGGTCTCAACCCAGTGTTACGTTATTGTGTGTAACCCACCTATCATCTTAAATCAGGCGACAAACAACATCCCTGTTTTAAACCCTTCGTTACATAATGACCCCCAGACAATTCCCCATGACACTTAATTTTCGTAGAATTTCCTTCATAAAAACACTTGATAGCATCAAACAACCCCCCATTAAAATTTGATTTTTCCAAGGCTTCCCAGAGTTTCACCAAAGGCACACTGTCATATGCCTTCTGGAGATCCACAAAAATTAAATGCAGCTCCTGAGCTACGGCCAATTTCTTCTCAATGACCTGGACAATAACAAAGACGAGATCTATCGTAGACCTGCCAACTCTACAACCAGCCTGCTCCTCTGCTTCGTGATCTTGCCATTCTTCTTCGATCTTCGCTTTTAATACCTTCCCGTGTACTTCCCTTATTGTCCCGGTCACTGAGAGCCCCCGGTAGTTGTTACAATCGTCCTTCCTTCCCTTCCTTTTGTAGATGGCCTTGATCCAGGACTCCTTCCACTCCCCTGGCCCTGGCACCTCGTCACCCCTGATGCATGGCTGCATCAGTTTTCTGAGGCAATCGAAGAGCTTAGAAGTCCCGCTCTTAACTAACTCAACAGGGATTCCACCTGGACCCAGTGCTTTGCCATTTTGCAGCTCTTTGACCGCTTTAATTACGTCCGCGATATGAATTTCCAAGTTGTTTAAAGTTCCGTTGTCCGTGCTGTCATTGTGAAACTCTGGGTGCCTCTCCGTTAAAAGGTCTCTAAAATGATCGTCCAGATTTTTAAGTGATATCGGACAAGATATCCCGCTTCATGTCTCTGCGTAAATCTTTAATTAGCTTCCAACTCTCGGCACTTTCTCTTCCCGCTAGGTAGGTGTTTTGATTCGCTTACAGTTGCTTTCCCGAGCTTCATTTTTCTTTCTTGTGATGAGGCTCATGACTTTTGACTGAACTTTTCTGTTAACAACTTTATCTTCTGCTTTTTTAGACGACAAGAAAATTTGATATTTTTGCCTCTTCAGATTGATCTTGTGTTCTATTCCTCTATCCCACCAGTGCGGGCGCTGCTCTTTATTACTGGGCTTGTAAACACCTAGGGCTTCTCTTGCAGCAGAGTGGATGCATTCTTTAATCAATTGATAATGTTCTTCCATGGTTCAAGATGTTCTGCCCCCCAGCTTCTCATCCAAGCGTTTCCTGTACAGTGCCTTAACGCTAGGGTGCTCCAAACTTTCAATATTATACCACACTTCTTGTTCTTGTGGTCCCTGCCTCTGCTGTTGTTGCTGCATTGGCTGTTTGTCCTTACTGCCCTTAACAGGGAACGCTACATCTGCTCGGAGGAAATGATGATCACTGCCGCAAGAAAGTCCCCTGTAAACTCGTACTTGCTGCACTTTCAATCTAGTTGCATGCCTTACTATCACGGATGATGGATTTCAATCTTCGTGTAGGCTGGACCCAGGTATATTTATGGATGTCTTTGTGCTGGAAAAAACCATTCAGAATTGTCATCTCCATTTGAGAGCAAATTTCAATGAGCCGATCTCCATTATCATTGACAGCATCCTCCCCGAACGGTCCGACAATTTTGCAGTTGACTCATCGTCCTGTTCTGCTGTTCAAATCACCCATGACAATCACTTCCCTGCCAGCTACCACCTTCGTTATTTCCTCATAAAGGTCTTCAAAAAATTGGTCCTTGACTGCGACAGTTGCATCATCATTTACCCCATACACCCCGAGCAGCGTGATTTTATGACCGTATAAGTTCAAGTTCATTTTAATGATGCGCTGATTGACAGCCTCCCAATTAACAATATATCTATGTAGACTTTTCCGCATCATTATGGCTACGCCATAAATGAATCCAATTTTTATAGAAAAATCGCTTTTCCTAAGAAAACGATCTTTTCAGGTATTTTTGTAAAGATTTTCCTGTTCTAGGGCGCCTCAGAAATCATTCGAGATCCCCTTTAGGTCTCTCTTGCTGTATTAAGAAGCACTGATCTCGAATTTGACCTTCACTCATTTTTGACAACCCCCCGTTTTCTAAAACGTCTGATTTTTCCAGGCCAACAGCTTTTCCGGACTGTTCCCACTTCCAGCAAAATACAAAACATTTTCCGCATGTGTGATACATTGATTCTCATGTAAGTTGAGCTGATTAATCCAAATATGACCTTAGAAATTCGTTATCAACCATCCCTCTGACGGAAAACCTAACTTTTTAGGAAAATTGTCTTGTTTATAGGTGTGCGGTATTGGATGTATTTTGAATACACTTTGAGTCCGGAAAAGCTTTTACAATACACAATTTTAGGCTCGGAAAAATTGGCTGTACCGGAGAACTGGAGGGTGATAGACAAAAACCGATGTCATATTCGGATTCAGCAGTTCAAAATACATAAGTAACTTACTATTACGGGTCTAGGAAAATTTATAAAAATAAATTGCATGCACGACAAATATACGTCAAATTTGCTCATTTCTCCGAGAAAAAGTCGCTTTTCCGGAAAACAGAGAGGTGAACGGGAAATATTAAGATCATTTTCAGACTCAGCAGTTAAAAAGACATTGGCGAAATGGTATTTCGTAGCTGAGAAAAATTTTATCTACATTCTGTAAGGGTTAACAGTCGAAAAAACACCAAAAATGCCCAAAAATGGCCATTTTTCCGAGTAAAATCGGCTTCTTCCGAAAATTGGAGGCAGATGGGAAAAAACGGAGATCATATTCGGATTCAGCGTCTCAAAATACGATAGGGATACATTCTCTCGCCCGGGAGGCATACTTAAACAAATGCGTTTTCGATGTTTTAGAACCGTCCTCGCACAATTCATGCGAAAAGCGCTAATGTGCAATTTATTGCTGGTAGTTTCGTGATGAAACTTGTCTCAAGTGCCGCAATTGTCCAAAATTTTACTTTTTTAACTTTATTAGAATGATAATCTACCGCTTTAATATCTTTAGAATGAATTTTGATAATATCAAATGGCTCCAAAACTCTGAGATTTTCACGTATCATGCGAAAACCGCTAATGTCCAGAGTCCTTTTTTTTAATTACTCCGTCCCAGACAGAGGAGGAGCTGGAAACTGTTAAAGATCCTTTTCTGCAATCTTTCCCTTTAATGTCAGAACATTTTTTAATCCCGCATTTAAAAGGCTTCTACAGTTTTTAGCAGTTCTCTCAAAATTACAGAAAATGGACATTAGCGGTTTTTGCATGAGCTGATTAAATTAAAACAGTAATTTAGTACACAGCACTTTCTGTAATCTAAATTCACAAGGTCGATCAATGATCTTTGCAATCATTTATATGACGAGCACTCTAGTGTGAGTATGAGCATGGTTTAGACCTTGATCGTTGACGCCACAATCACTGACATCACAGTCAGACCTGTCCTGTATGAGTATAATGCCAACAAATACTTGCACTTCTGAAAGATCAATTTGCATTTTCTCATTAGATAAATAGATGCACTGAAAGTTCAATGAACTTTCAGGGAAACCTTAGGAAGGAAAAGAAAGTTTAAATTGTTTTTTCGTTGACACCGTGATCATTGCCACAAATTTCAGGAGCCTCATTGTTCATGATTGTAGTGTCAACGATCATGGTGTCAACAAAAAATTTTGTTTTTTAAAATTTGGCTCAAGCAGATTTTAAGTTTTCGTAGACTTCATAATCGTTGACACCATGATCACTGCCTACTTGGTATTCGACAGACCAGAGCAAGATGTCAACGATAAGCTCATTTTGTGTTTGACACAATGGTTGTTGACACAATGATCACTGATCCTGTGAGTTTCAATAATTTGATTTTTCTGTAATCATGGCGTCAACGGTTATTGACCTCATTATCACTTTTTCTGTTCATTAAAACCATGCTATGTAATGAAGAAAAGTTTAATTAAACAAAAAACCTTTCTTGTGAGTTATCTGGGAAATAAAAACTTACTTCTCCTAATATTCTAAAAAGTGATGATTTTCCACACCCATTGGGTCCACAAACAAGAACATTCATTCCAGATTTTACTTCAAACGTCAGGTTCTCGACTAACACATCACCATTTGGAGTTATTAAAGGCACTTTCTCAAAGCGTATTATATTATCTTGAAAAATAATTCTTCCAGCACCAGGAATTAAAGGAAACTTGCTTGAATTTGATTTTCCTCCTATAATAAAAAAAAAAAATAATAATTTGCAAAATTTTAAAAATAATATGAATTAAAAGGAGGATAGAATGGACCTCTGAAAAGAGTAAGAACCAAACACTACATGGGATATGTTTACTAATCAAAATATCATGAAAAATACATTAAAAATGTTAAAAACTTCTATAATTAACTCATGAGTGAGTGGTAAATGTTAAGAGTTCACACTGCATTAGGCAAGAGACTAGAGCTTGGTTTCATACACACTTTCTTCCTCTTTTGATATAAAATATCTCTGATTTTGTCAAAAATAAGTCACTACACAGGAAAATTCTTCCAACATAAAATATACCAAAATTGATGTAATGCTGGATTGGACCCAGGTAAACTCTTGTGTGAGAGGGAAGTATAAAATTAACCTACACAAAAACCACCGTTTTCGTCTAGTGTTTAATTCGAAACGTTTTAATGCTCCAATCATCAGATTTCGATAATAAAACATGTGTGGGGGTGTTAAATTTCGTATCCTGCCTAGTGGTCTCTTCAGTCAGCCTGCCAAGTAATTACCTCCTTTCATATTTTAAAATTAAAATGACAAAATCTGAATCAAGTAAACAAGTGACCGTTTCACACAAGGACTCCATACTGCACCCTATCAAGTTTTTTAGAGGAGCAGTTCATTCCGTTTTGGGGCAAAATGCAGGATGTTTCAAAAATCCCGCACCCCCTTCTAACTTTTGAGCCGTTAGAGATAAAAAAAAACCTAAACTTTGGGAATATCTCTATCTCAAAAGGGACTATCTTATGGAGGGGGGGGGGGTTCAACAATTTGGCCCCTACCTTAGGGGGGGGGGGGTGGGGGGCCCTTACCTTATTTTTTCAAATAGTAACCCACTCTTGTGATATCTAGACATTGGAAAATTTCTCCGCCGCGATTCGCCGCGAAATTTTTAAAATGTGCTTAGGAATCTGAAAACCGTACAGAAGCACCGATCATAACCCCCTGATCACGAAAATATAAAGCGAAGTAACGCGAAATCGGCCATTTTCCGGATTTATCGCGAAAGCGCGCGGAATCCGTACATTTTCGTTAAATTTAGGTATGTGTGCGTCTAAGACGAAATTTGCCGCGCTTTTTTCAAAATAAGAAATTACGGAGTTGTTTCTGAGCATTGGTCGTCATTGGCTACTAGCTATCAACGTTCGCCAATGGCATTAAAATACTGATGAAAGAAATGGCATAAACATAACCTCAAATAATTTTAACATGAGCATCTCACTAAAATTTAATTGATGTCACTAAAAAAATTTTAAAAAACGAGTATATATTGATAAAAAGGGCTTTTAAAAAGTTGCCAACTGATATTTTTTAATCAGGAATAAAGTGCTTCTTCTGTAAAATAAGATTAGAGAGGGAGAGAGAGAGGGAGAGAGAGAGAGACAGACCGATGGTTTGTTAAATAAAAGTAAAAGCTTTATTTTAAGTTGTCAAACGCAAAAAACACTACAAAAAGAACTATGAAATCAGCAAAAATAACAGCGATACTCGGGAAAAATAACCGCGAAATCGGGGAAAAATAAAAGCGAAATTTTCCAGTGTCTAGCTGATACCTCATTGGAAAGAACATTGAAGACTAAGAATTTTGGCGCAAACTGCAGATCAAAATCTTAATTTTTAAGCGAGTTATGATAAGTCACAGGTCAATTTTGACTTATGATGTGAAAATCATAACTCCGGTTCAAATTATCGTAGAAAAAAAATTAAACGGAAGAATTTACCAAATTGTAAGCATTTTTAAGTAAAAATCACAGGAATCACTTCAAACTAATTGTAAGTGGGGTTTAAGACCACAAATAAGTCAGTTCAAGTCACACAATTTTTCCGCAAAATGAACCAAACTTTTCCTGACTTTCCTCCAATATGTTTTGCCTAACTTTTGACTCCCTTTCCCCCAGAAGATAGTCCCTTTTGAGATAAAAACATTCTCAAAGTTTAGTTATTTGATCTCGAACGGTTCAAAAGTTAAAGGGGAGGAGCAGAAATTTTGGAACACCCTGCATACAAAATAAGAGGGCGTATTTACATCATAAGGAACCATATCCATTGAAACATGAGCCCTGTCTTGCATGTAGTCTTGTGGGTCTGACAACTGATGTCAGAATGGATATAGTTCCTCCTGATTTGAGTACGTCTAGATATGCCTTCATGATGATCCTTGAGGTAATGTTTCATGGTATCAACGATCATGGTGTCAACAATCCCATCAACTGATCGCGGAGTCAACGATTGTTGAAGTCATGCTCAGGCCGTAAAAAGTCAAAATGGGCCCTGAGCATGGTGTCAACAAATAAAAAATATATTCCTCGCAAGTAAAACCAAAAAAATAAGTTTCCGGGAGAGGTTCGGGTCTCAAATAATGAAATTATGTCAGGTTAGGTTAGGCTGGGCAAGTTAGAGTTCGGCAGCGTGCAGATCGGAGAAGGATTGGTTCAGTGAAGTTAGGTCAGGTCAGATGATGTAATGTTGGGTTAGGTTAGGTAAAGTTGAGTAAGATTAGGTTAAGTTAGGTAAGAGTAAATGACACAAGAAAAACAAGACTTACAATTTGAAAGATGTTATTGGGGGAAGTTTTAAGTTTCGTTGACACCATGATCATTTACACCGTGATCATCTTTCATAAGAGGCAGAATTTTTTATTTTTGGATGAATATGGTGTTAACGAAAACTAAGAAAACCTGTTTGTTGACACCATGCTACGTACTCAGCCTTGAATACAACAAATAGAAGCTTCAATAGCTGTTCCTCAAAAACTAAATTCATGTAACCGAGATTTTTAAATTGCTTTTGCTACAATTAGATTTTAGGATCCAGCTGTAGGGCACCTAATGTCAAAATGTTTTTCTGACACTCCCTTAAGCAATATTTCAATTTTGAGGTTTCTGATACCAAGGGCACCAAGGCCCTATTACCCATGGATGACCACTTTCAGAACGGCAATGAAGTTTGGGTACTTGTTGAAATCTCGAGACAGGTCACAGTTATTGACGTTTAGATTAGATGAAACTTCCTCACATAGAAGTGAAAATCTTTGTTGAGGAGGCCTGACACCCACCATCTTCAAGGAGGTAAAAGATGAGAAGCAACTTGAGAATTACAAAAAGGGACCTTCTTCCTGTGATACCTCTTGGAAAATAGGATGAAAAAGAACATTTTTGGCGAAAACCACAGGTCTGCCACAGTTTCAAAGTGATAAAAATTGTATATCTCGGGTTGATTGAAGGGTAAAACCGGGTTGGGAGAAGGGAGTTAGCACAAGCAGATGGAACTTAAAAATATTGAATCGTTATCACGATGACAGCTTGGAAAAAGGCAAAGGGCAAGTACGAGGTCTGTTAGATTAGAAACCGGATTTTGGTCATAACTAGCCCACAATGCGTCCAAATTACGTTTTCTTGAGCTTTTCTGATAGCTGAAAATATATTTAGGAACGCTACGTTCACAAATTTGAAAAATCCTAATTAGCTTCGTTGGTATGTGGCTTGAAGTAAGAAAACCTCAAGGGTGTTTTGCGATTTTTATGTGTTGACCGAACTTGTCTCTCTTTTTTCGGTCTTGCACTATATTTTTCAACCTTAAAGGACGATTAGAGTTTCTTCTCCATATCGTAGCCGTACACTAAAGTATTGTCACCGAAAATTATCCTATCCAAAAATGTAGGATCATTGTTAGAACGTTCAAGCAGCTAGAGGGAAATTGACTTTTGGGTGGATTTTCGTTCAACGGACAACGATCAAGGGGCAAGTGTACCTGAAACTCGATGCGTGTCTACATATTCTATCAAAATTGTATGTACAGAGCCTTCAGAAATATTACTCTGTTCAACAAGCTCGAAACGACCATTTTCGAGCACTTTTGCCCGCACTTCCTCCACGTGACAAATGTCAGTTGCCGTTGAGGGTCGATTCCCATGCTCCTCATCTTTGACGAACTCCTGACCAGTTTTGAATCGTTTAACCCATTCGAAACAGTGGGAACATCTCATACAATGATCATGGTAAACTTCACTAAGCATATACCAAAAGTTTCGGCACAAGGTATACCGAGTTTAAAAACAAAATTTAATGTTGAATCTTTGCTCTATCAGTGATCGCATGATGAAAATCGCAAAACGCACCTGACTTACTCGTATTCAAGATGACACATAATAAACACTGATCAAAATAAACAAAATCTGTGAACGTAGCGTTCTTAAGTATATTTCCAGCTATCAGGAAAACTCAAGAGAACCTAGTTCGGACGCATTGTGGGCTAGTTATGACCAAAATCCGGTTTCTAATCTAACAGACCTCGTATCTATGTTGTTTACCGGTTCGTTACAATGAAATCTGGTTTGCCTTCTATCTGCCGAAAATTTCAATATACTCACCAAATTACCGAGATTTCCGCTATTTACACAGCCCCTATCTTGAAAGAATGTATATTTTTGTCAATTCTGATGCCAGAATAATTTTTAACGTGTCATAGAACTCCCAAAAACATTTTTCTGTCCCAGTTCATTGGTAAACGACGGAGATACGAATTTTCTGCCATTTTGAGCTTCAACCGGCCGCCATCTTTAATTTTAAGGAACCACCATTATGAAATGGCTACATCCTGTGACATATTTTGATTTCTTAAGGGCACCTGCGTTTGCCAAATATTTTCTTTGTTTCATGCTGTTCCAAATGAGGTCTCATACAATGGGGGTTCTCATTTGAAATTGTCAAGATGAATTCGTCCGCCCTGTTCCCCTGGGGGGTGGGTAGGTTACGGCCCCTTTCAAGAGAGATTTCCATTTTTCTTTAAGGAAGTGTTATTCAAAACCGCACATCAATATCTTCAAACATTCTTGATACTTTAACAAGTATCCATATTTGAGCTTCATCCTGTGAGAGGTGGGGTCAGCCAGGTTGGTATTCCGTTTGTAAGCAACTACGATGCAGTCGTCGAACGGTGATTGAAGATTGACTATGCTTGCCATCAGACTGCGGTCAATCTTTGATCGCTATTGGAAGATTGCATCGCAGTCGCTTGTAAATGGAATGTAAACAAGAGCCAACTTAGCTGACTACATCTCTGCGTCCACTCAATGCAAAACTGTAAGAAGAGAATAAAAACTGTAGGTCTAACGTATGGAAGACATATGATGCTGAGAGAAACTTTGACAATTGCAGGCAAAAATTGTAGGAGTAAAGTAAAGGTAAACAGGTTTGTTTAGAGGTTACATGAATGAAGTTTTTATGAATATTCACTCAATGTTCTAGACCTGAATTTGTGGATCTAAATTGGAGATTTGAAGAGTTACCATTATAAAAAAATTAGAGAGCATGTAAGACAAGAAAACACAAAGTTTTCTCACGGATCTAGAGCTCTGCATTCTGTTTTACGAGAAAGGCTAAAAAACCAATAAAATATGTTCAAAATACTGAGTAAAGTAAAGTGAATAAAAGTGACTAAAAAGTACATCAAATCACGAGGCAATTGACTCTTGAAAGAGAAAATTTTCCTACCTACCTAATAGTCCATTTGTGGATGAGCTGCCAGATTTGTCAGCGATCATAGTTCTGACATAGTGACCTTTATTGAGATCAGCTAAAACCCTCCTAATTTCTGTGACTCGAGCTGTAAAGCCAGCTAATCTGGACATATCTCTTCCAGCCAAAACCAATCTTCCCATGGCTTCAGCCAGTTTTACTAACATTCTTCCAAGAGTATAGTAATTCTACGTAAAAAGGAAGGAACAAGACACATTAGAGAACATAAAATATAAAGATTTCAGATTTATAAAATGGACCACTAAAAAGGGTAAAAATTTCAGCACTACAAAAAGTGCTTCCTCATAAAAAGTTCACTAGGAACATACTGGTCACGTTGAGGACATTTAAAATTAGCTTGCAGAGGATAAATTATCGTTAGTAGTTAAAATTCGGTTAGGACCGTGTAAATAATTTAACTATCAAAGTAATGCCGATTAATTTGACATTTTACACACATTTTGTACTCCTTGTAAGTTCTCATCATATCCATTCAAACTTGAGACACTCTTGCGGTAGTGCCTCGCTCGCCTTTAGTAGTATAAAATTGCACTAAACATGCTGACAACCCTGAGAAAACAACCTTACCTTGCATCTGCTACATTTTAAATTTGATGAAGAAGATTTTCTAGATAACTTCGAACGCAATAAGGGTTTTCTAGGACATTGGTTGGAAAATGAAAAGTTATCAGCAGACAGATGGACATACTTTGACGCAAATTTAGTGAGGTTGACTCTCACTCTGATTTTCCCCTGAGTCATAAGTACGTGCTAAGATGTATGTTTGTAAGTAGAGTTGAGCATGCCATTAATCAAATTTAAATGAAAATCACAGTTGAATTTCTTCTTTTAGTCGCCATTTTAGAATATATTACCGAGGTTGATTGTAAGGAGGTTAGTGCATTTGCCCATTTGTACGCCATGTTGATGGCATAATTCTCAGCTATTCTTAATAAATCTATAATTGTCTACTTGAACATACTTCTTTTCCTCAGCAGAGGATAAATTTCACAGGTTCCTCACCCCCTTTCAGCAGAGAAAAGTACTTTCTAACAGTCTGCGTAAGATCTTTAACTTTATGAAACTGAGAGAGCCCCCGAGTTCAGGAATTTGTATTCAGAGTTTTGAGTCCTTCTTCAGAATACCTTCTTTTTCAGTCAAGCCTAATGGGCTGCCATGTGCCGGGGAGGGGGGGGGGGGCTCAATTTCTTAAATAAGGAGGACTGATGATCAAAATTTGCTACCTCCATGCCACTGTTGAAAAACTTGGAAGATGTCTTAATTTATTAAAAGGAGAAATCAATGAGACTGCATGCGTAAAATTCTCTCCTAATTTTCCAACCAACGAGCAGAAAATTCTTGAGAAAATGCGGAAATAAAAACCACCAGACTCTGTAATACTTTAAAAGGATTCCCACATTTTTATGCAGCCCAATGGCGATTGCAGGATTTGATCCTGGGTGCCTCATATACCTCGAAACTGAATCCCCAAGGGGGAAACATGACCTCCTGTAAATGTTAAATACTATTTCATGCAATGAATGATTTTGTTGCTTAAACACCAGTTTTTGTCAAATTGAGGAATTCGATGGATGGAAGGTGAACTTACCCGAAATCGTTCGTCTTTAGATAAATGGGCAAGTGAAGTATCAGTTTTCATGAAAGGCATGCTAACTGCATAAAATCCGACAACAGTGGCAATGTCTGAAATGGGAATGTTATTGTTAAAAAAAGAGGGTTACTTTTTTCCTTTCTATAAATGAGATGACCTTAGATTTTGAGGCAAAAATCAATTGGATTGTATTTTGAAATGAGACTTTTGTATGCGACGAATATGAGTCTTAAACTAAACTCCTCTGAGCTGGAGTTTTCCTTTAAAAAAATTAATTTCTTCCAAATTATGACCTTATACCATCTGTAATAATTTTTTCAGTCAAATTCACATGTAAGATTATAATTTCAGTTTCCAGGGGTTTTCAAGGGGGTCATAAACTTTGAACTGAATAACTTTTCTATATTTATTTGGAAAATCGCAATTAAGATCAAAGGATCAGTGTGAGGATGAAAAAAAACCATGGAATCCTTTGCTGGGATCTACTGTTTTAGAAAAATTTTGTGTCTAGATCAAAAAGAACGAAGGCAGGTCAGTGAATAGGTTGTGTCATGACTTTTTTGAGATCTCTTTTAAGTTTGATGTAGTTGTTACATACAGGGTGATCCAAAAGTCCCATCCACCCCCTCTAACTTTTTACCTAATTGAGGTAAAGATTTGAAACTTGGGGGATATTCCTAGGTCAAAGGGAGCTACTTTTGGGCCCCCCTAAAATTTTCAGGGGGTCCCCCTTGGGGGGCAACGGCCCCCAACTTTAAATTTTCAAATAAGAAGACCCCCTTTGTGATAGCTCGTTCGAAAGAGCATAAAAAAAGAAAACTTTTCGCGCAAACCCAAAGTCCATATCTCAAACCGTTTCAAAATGGCGGCCGGTTAAAGTTCAAAATGACCGAAAATTCACACCGGTTATTTGTTGATGGATTTGCGCGAAAATCGGTATTTAGGGGTATTTTGACACGAGAAAAACGAATTTGACGTTAGATTTTCAAAAAAAACCAAAATTTCCAAAATGGCCGCCGGTTAAAGTTTAAAATGGCCGAAAATTTTCACCTTGGTTTTTTCCTAATGGATTTGCCTAAAACTTGGAATTTGAGAGTATATTGGCATAAGATAAACAAAGAGGTTGTTCCATCCCCCATTAGATTTGGCCTCCTATCAAATATGATCCATCTTTTCGGGAGTGATACAGTAGCATGCAAGACGTTCAAATATGGCGGTCATTTCGACTTAGGCCCCCCCAGAGAGGGGGGGCGGGGGGTCAAAGACAAAACCTTCAACTGCCTATAACTTTTGAGCGACAAATCGGATTGAGTTGAACTTTTTTTTAAATGAAAGATCTCAAAAAGATCTATCTGCTGATACCAGAAAAATTGAAAAAAAGTTAAATTTAATGCAAATTTTTAGCAATTTTTTGATTTTTTAGGAGACAAAATTTTCAATTTTGTCGTGTTTCGGCACCGCGCAATGACTCTACTAAAACAAAAACCAGTTTTTTAGATTCTACACTCAATTTCCTATAAGATGCAATAAACCGCATCTTGGGGAAACGTTTAGATCGCGAGCTATGGCTCGTCAAAGTTAGCCCCGCGCTGAGCGCGCGCCCCCTGCGCTGTTCGCATATCCTCCCCCATCCTAAATGCAAATTAACATTCTACTACCCAGCTTTCGTATATATCTGCGTTATAGGTACGTGAAAATCCAGCAAGTTCGGGATTTCCAGTGGAATTGATGCTTTATATCTCTCCCCCCCCCCCCAAACCCGGCCACTGTGCTCCAAATTTTGTGCGAAAAAGAATTATAAACATTTTCTTGTTACATGTTTTTGCTGATGTAGCACCCTGTGACTACGAGATCGAATTGAGGTAATTTTTTATCCCACCTCCCAACCTCCTTGTGTAACCTGTGTGTACCCTTGTGTAACTGCTTTCAATTCACTTAATAAATTACTTTTTTTATACCTATTCTGTTCATTTTAGCGTGTAATCTAGAAAACAAATACCTCCAGTTAGACACAAGAAAAAACTATTACAACTTGTAGGTAGGGGCAAACTTCAGTGCCAGTGGCCGGGTGGGGGGGGGGGGGGGGGGCGAAATAAAGTATCAATTCCACTGGAAATCCCGAACTTGCTGGATTTTCACGTACCTATAACGCAGATATATACGAAAGCTGGGTAGTAGAATGTTAATTTGCATTTAGGATGGGGGAGGAGGGGCAACAGGATCGGTGGCAGACGCGTGGAGGATATGCGAACAGCGCAGGGGGCGCGCGCTCAGCGCGGGGCTAACTTTGACGAGCCATAGCTCGCGATCTAAACGTTTCCCCAAGATGCGGTTTATTGCATCTTATAGGAAATTGAGTGTAGAATCTAAAAAACTGGTTTTTGTTTTAGTAGAGTCATTGCGCGGTGCCGAAACACGACAAAATTGAAAATTTTGTCTCCTAAAAAATCAAAAAATTGCTAAAAATTTGCATTAAATTTAACTTTTTTTCAATTTTTCTGGTATCAGCAGATAGATCTTTTTGAGATCTTTCATTTAAAAAAAAGTTCAACTCAATCCGATTTGTCGCTCAAAAGTTATAGGCAGTTGAAGGTTTTGTCTTTGACCCCCCGCCCCCCCTCTCTGGGGGGGCCTAAGTCGAAATGACCGCCATATTTGAACGTCTTGCATGCTACTGTATCACTCCCGAAAAGATGGATCATATTTGATAGGAGGCCAAATCTAATGGGGGATGGAACAACCTCTTTGAACTTAGATTTATAAAAAAAATCAATTTATGGTCATTTTGAACTTTAACCGGCGGCCATTTTGGAAATTTTGGTTTTTTTTGAAAATCTAACGTCAAATTCGTTTTTCTCGTGTCAAAATACCCCTACATACCGATTTTCGCGCAAATCCATCAACAAATAACCGGTGTGAATTTTCGGCCATTTTGAACTTTAACCGGCCGCCATTTTGAAACGGTTTGATATATTGACTTCGGGTTTGCGCGAAAAGTTTTCTTTTCTTATGCTCTTTCGAACGAGCTATCACAAAGGGGGTCTTCTCATTTTTTTTTTTTTTTTTTTTTTTTTTTTTGAGAGCTTGCGCACTCCAGGTACAGTTCATTGGCCTTAGTCGTGTAGACAAACAGCCACCGCTAAATGACGTCTTCCCATTTGAAAATTTAAAGTTGGGGGCCGTTGCCCCCCCCCCCCAAGGAGGAACCCCCTAAAAATTTTAGGGGGGCCAAAAAGTAGCTCCCTTTGACCTAGAAATATCCCCCAAGTTTCAAATCTTTACCTCAATTAGGTAAAAAGTTAGAGGGGGTGGAAGGGACTTTGGGATCACCCTGTATAAAGACTTATCCCATTTATAGTAGTGCAGCTGAGTTGCTTTAATTTCAACTGATCACGCTGAAATCACCTGCCTGGCAAGTGATAAAAATGTACCTTATTCATACAGTTGATGCTCTCTAATTCAAAGCCATTTGATTCAGAATGCTTGATAATTTAGAAAAGGTGGTCTCTAGAGGAAAGTTTCAATACTTTCTTTAAAAAAGCATGGATTTTTCATGTCACCCCCCCCCCCCCCCAAGACCCTGGTTTCCCTTGTCAAATGATAAAGTCTGTCTATTTATCCAAAAATAAAACGAACTTATTCGTTTTGCATCTGTCAGGTACAGAGACCCCTCCTTTTTTTAGAGAAGAACGTTTAATTTTTTATTAATTTTTCTTATTGGCCAGGTCAGGTATCGTAACTTAACAGTTACGCAATAATCTCCAACTAGGGCTTGTATGACTGCGATGAGGCAATTACAAGTCAGAGAATGTGACTATTACATCATAGTTTTGCTAACGTAAACGTTACATAATCACTCCTATAGATGTTTCAGCGATCCTTTTTGGAAGTCAAGGGGTACTCAACCTATCACTATTTTCCCAGCACATGTCTGAAATTTGGATGCTCTTCCAAACCTCACCTCTTATGGTACGCCTAAAAATGTTTTACCCTATCTTTCCAAGTCTGCCTGAGTTTGACTGCAAACTACTGTCTTCTTAGCACGGTCTGTTCTCTTCTTTAGCACGCTTGAGTTTGGATGTCATTTCCTTCTTACTGCTTTAGGACGGATGGTATAAACTAGCATACAAGATGCCTGACCAGTTAGGGTTTTTTCTTCAACTAATCTTAGCTACCCTCTCACAGATGATAATTTCACAAGGCGCGATGCAAGTCCAGATTTCTGAGAAAGCCTTCAATCACTAACAAGGGGAACTTCCCAAGTTGCCACCTCCGATTGGGCTGAAAAAATTTGTACGAACTCTTTGGATGAATCCATTTGACCTGTGCTTTCTTATTTTTTCCAATGCGCCCTGGAAACACCCCAAAAAAGTTCCGAAGTCTTGTTTTGAGCGCTCAAGTCTATATACGCAGATTAGCAGCATTCTTCCCATATCAGGTGGTGGCTCTGCGGTAGAGCGCTTGCCTTGTAAGCGGGTGGCCCAGGTTCGATCTCCGGGCGAGGCGACTACTTTTTACGATCGAATTTTATATTCTCACACATTTTCTGCAACAGCACTTCACATCGAATCGCATTTACAAATTGATCAATGATCAAAAACTTCTTCGATTAGAAGTACAGATTCTTGTTTTTTTCTGTTGTGCGCGCGATTATGTCGCCAATCACTGTTCTTTCACATTAGTCGCCAACCCCTCCCCCTCCCCCTTACACCAACATATTTTACCTCATCAGCCGTATGCGTCATGATTTTTCGAAAACGACGACGAGCAAAATCATTACCCATACGGGATAGATGTTTCAGTAAAAATATGTGTGTGTGAGGGGGAGGGGGCGGGTCGGCAGCTAATGTGAAAGAGCAGTGATTGGCGAGTTAATGGCGCGCATAACAGAAAAAAAAAACAAGAAAAAAAAAAACAAACAGTTGTACTTCTAATTGAAGAAGTTATTGATCATTGATTAATTTGTGTTTGGTAATGGTTGTAATTTAATTGATGTTTTAAGTTCCCATGTTAAATGTGATTCGATGTGAAGTGCTGTTGCTGAAAATGTGTGAGAATATAAAATTCGATCGTGAAAAGTGGTTGCCTCGATCGAACCCGGGACCGCCCGCTTACAAGGCAAGGGCTCTAGCAAAGAGTCACCGCCTGATATGGAAAGAGTGTTCCTGAATTGCGTATATAGACTTGAGCCCTCAAAACAAGACTTTTCCGAATTTTCTTGGGTTGTTTCCAAAGCGCACTGGAAAAAACAAAAAAACACAGGTCCAATAGATTCATCCAAGGAGTTCGTACGAATTTTTTCAGCTCGATCGGAGGCGGCAACTTGGGGAGTTCCTTTTGTAAGTTTATTACGGTTTTTTTGTGTCTGAAAGGGACAATAACATTATCGTACCTTGGTGTCAAGTTAGGCTTACTTTCAGCTGTTAAATCCAAAATGGACCTTGATTCTTTTTCCATCACCGACCAGTATCCCAAAAAATCGAATTTTCCCAAAAAAAAAAAAAAAAAAAAAAAAAAACACACATTTCTGGTATCAAGAGAAAGCAATAAGGTTGCTTCAGGGCTCAACAGCAAAAAGAAGGTGGGAGTAGCTCCACCTGCTCAAAATATGTAAATTTTCTGCTCCTATAGATGCAAAACAAACAGATCATTGGTGCATGGTGGTAACTCGGCAGTTTGTCATCTGACCGGAAAAACCTCATTATAAGGCACAGCTGGGAAAACAGTTTTGGAATGCTATACATGTTATTTTATGTATTTTTGGCTGCTGAGTATAAGAATGATCTTGGTCTATTTTCAGTCATGCACTTATTACCTAGCAAAGTACATATTTTGGTGTGGAAAATGCAGATCTTTAATTAAAGTGGTAAGAATAGGGAAGAAACTCAGGCCATTTTTGGATTCAACGTTTAACATTGGAACATTACACCGTAATCACCTACCAAATACCCAGTATTCTAGAATTCATTTATTAATTTATTTTAAAACCTATATAATTAAATATCTGGAAAATCATACACTTTCTGAAATAAAATGATTTCTCCTTGTTACTAGAACAGGTGCTTGTAAAAAAATAGACTGAATGATTAATCTAAATACAATACCTACATTTCCCAATAATATTGTCAACAAAACCGATCACAACTCGAAATTCTAAGAACTTGCGTAAATGCTGGGTCTGTAAAATAAAAAGCACAATTAAATCAACCCTTATAATATAATCATATAAGAGTTTCGCATAATGCTAACGGTGCCTAACCTATCGGTAATCTAATGATGGGCATGTCCCCTGCCCATTCCACTGCATCACCCTTCCCTGTCAACGCTGCGCTTACTTAATCCGCTACTCTTTTCTTACTTCACCCCCAATTTTCCTTTCTCTTTCTCTCAATTCTACCTTACCCATTCACTTCCTATCCTTCATTTCACTTCTTCAGTGATTCCAGTGATCTTGCAGTGATTCGAAAATATTTTTATAAGATTGTTTTCTTTCTCACAGTAAATTATCAGCATTATTGACTCCCTCAATAATCTTGAACATATTATTCTTCATGAAGCACTCTTTACAAAAATGTTTTCTTTTTTAATGAAAAGTATCATTATTATGGACTTCCTCGAGAATTCTGAGCATACATTATTGATTTCTTAAAATTTAATCTCCTTCCATTGTTTGGAAAATCTTTTTGGCCATCGAAAGGATTTATTCCCTGCTTATTCTTTTTAAATTCACTCACATGGGGCAAAGCAGACCTTACAGGTTGCTAAGTACACTTGGGAGGTTGGGTCGCGTAACCCCCTAGTATCTAAATTAAAGAATGATAAAAGATACTACGTTAGTGACCAGCGATTGACGTCAAGGCTGTAAGGTTAAAGCACCAACTTTTGAAGTCTGAATTTATAGAGATGGCAAAGCTTTCCGATTTTTTTATAAATCAAACGAACCCAGCGAGTCGATTGTTAAATTGTTATCAAATGAACTTGATCGATAAACCCTTTCTTGGCAATGTTATTTATCAATCCAAATCATTCGATAACGATTCAACAATCCAAGTGCTACTATGGGAGGGAGAAAAAGGAGGAGACAGTAATTAAAATAGTATGGTAACATTTCACACACACTAAAACCTGTGATTCTAACTTCATTTTTCTTTACAAACTAACTTTCTTCAAAATACAGTGCTTACAAGTTTTGAGAAGGCAGCAAGAACGGTCAGCTTCTCTCGATTGTTCCCTTGATAGAAAGCAACTTCTTCAGAATTAGCAATTAGCCTGGAATTGATGTATCGAAATTCTCCCTCTAATTTCTGCTCAATAACAGTCATTCGACCAGCTGGTCGCCTGAGATATGTTAAAAATGAGCCAGAAACTACAAGGTATCCAAGCATTAAAAAAGGTGTCTGAAAACAGAAAAAAAAATTTAATTTCACATTAGGGGAATACGAGTCAGTCTTTTTAAAGCTTCGAATGTAAACCAATTTTAAGGTATATGTGATACTTGGTAGCAAGTTTTTCTTTGAAATGTAGGTACAACATAGTAGAGTGTTCCAAAAAAAAGTCGACCCCCGAAAACTTATGTTTTATCGTTTAAAAAGTGTTCAATTTGGTTGGAAAACACTTTATTATTTAACTTCATTATATAACTTAATCATAGTATACAGGGTGATCCAAAAGTCCCTTCCACCCCCTGTAACTTTTTACCTAATTGAGGTAAAGATTTGAATCTTGGGGGATGCTCCTAGGTCATAGGGAGCTACTTTTTGGCCCCCCTAAAATATTCAGGGGGCTCCCCTTGGGGGGGGGGGGCAACGGACCCCAACTTTTAATTTTCAAATGGGAAGACCCCCTTTGTGATAGATCGTTCGACAGAAAATTGCCACCTCGGTTTTTTGTGATGGATTTGCCTAAAACTCGGAACTTGAGGGTACTATGGGATAAGATTGACACATTAGAACTTAGATTTCTTAAAAAAAAGATTTTCGATCATTTTGAACTTTAACCGGCGGCCATTTTGGAATTTTCGGTTTTTTTGAAAATCAAATTTCAAATACGTTTTTCTCGTGTCAAAATACCTCTAGATACCGATTTTCACGCAAATCCATCGACAAATAACCGGTGTGAATTTTCGGCCATTTTGAACTTCAACCGGCCGCCATTTTTAAACGGTTTGAGATATTGACTTCGGGTTTGCGCGAAAAGTTTTCTTTTTTTATGCTCTTTCGAACGAGCTATCACAAAGGGGGTCTTCCCATTTGGAAATTAAAAGTTGGGGTCCGTTGCCCCCCAACGGGAGCCCCCCTGAAAATTTTAGGGGGCCCAAGAAGTAGGTCCCTATGACCTAGGAGCATCCCCCAAGTTTCAAATCTTTACCTCAAGGTAAAAAGTTAGAGGGGGTGGAAGGAACTTTTGGATCACCCTGTATATTACCTATATATTTTGTAAATAGATAGGGTCGGTTCTTCAACCCACCCACTAAAATATTGTATATAGTCTAAGTTAACATAATTAGGATTGATAATTCTCTGTAGTCACCAAAGACATAAAGACGGAGTGCTCGTATCTAAAAGCACGGGGAAAAAGTGAAGCCTGGTTTGGCGCTGGGTGCTTGTGTGAGTGTGTAATTGAGCGCGGGAATCCATGGCAGTAAACGGAAATTTGATTTGAACTTGTCCTCTTGATTTTTTCACATTTATTTTTCGAAACGTATTTTAAATGCCTAAAACGAATATAAACAGAAAGTTGGGACTGCGTCCTAATATAATAAACCTACTTTTGCTCGGTAACAGGCAGTAATCTCAGATAAAGTTAGTTTTTCTTCTGCTCATGGTGGTTCTGCCGGTTAAAACAGGCCGTTACAGTCGTAGATGACCGTTACTCCCAAATGAAATTAATCGATCGACGACCGACCAAAACTAACCTAAAGTTATAAAAATATGAGTGTGTAAGTGAATTTGGGCAAACATCAACCTTAAATACTTTGTTTCCGCAATTTTATTAAGTGCCCGTCCTACATTTGAATTTCAAACGTGTCCCGATTTCGCCGCCAATCCTCTAGCCAATAGTAGAGGTGATTGAAAAGAAGCTTCATTTTTTTGCTTTTAGCGCTCCGTCTTTATGTCTTTGGTAGTCACCTATTTTAATTCGTAAGAAGAAGAAAAAAAACTTCTGGCCACGTTTTAGATTTTTAGGTGAAGTTTAAGTGCTGCCGCATCGAACATTTGTGAAATTTTCAGTCCCGAAAATTGAGATTTTTTACGATTTGGCAATTTTTTTTTATGGATTTTTTTTTAAGTCACGCTTGAGCCCTAAAAATTTGAGATAGTAGGCTCCTAACATGCTCCTTTTGATATAAATTAAACATTTTGGCGTGAAAGATCCGGAAGTATTTTTAAAAATTCGGAAACTTGGCCAAAAACGCTACTCCGGCGCAAATTACACAGAAATCGGCGATTTGACTAATTTTTTAAAGTTTGAAGAAATAATGCGGGCGCCGTAAAAATTTGAGGGAGTTGACTCCTAATACCATTGTTTTAGTAAAAAATAATAGTTTTGGTCTGAGCGACACGGAAGTATTTAAAAAAAAAAAATTCGAAATCGCCCGAAAACTTCATATCCGGCTCAAATATCCTTTGAATCACTGCTTTCCATGCTCTTCAAAGGACGTGGAAAACAATTCGCTGATAATACTGAGATAAAAAGTTTAAATAAAAAAATGAATATAAACCGAAAAATTAAGCAAAAAGTGTTAGGAGATTGGACTGGTCTAATTTTTACAATATAAGAATCATTTTCACCTACACAACTGATTTATTATGATCAGAATTATACGACACAATATTTAAAGAATATCAACATTGGTATGAAACTAATTATCACTGTAAGTGCATTTCGATGCAAAGAAGCAATTAAATGTGAAAAGAAATGAAAAAGTTCTGACAAGTTTATGAAAGTTATGACATTATACCTCCTATATTGTGATAGATCTGCGGAGGAATAGATCAAATATTACTGAGTCAGATATTTTCTAGGGGATGATTCAATGGTTTTTATTTTTATTCATTTATTTTTTTTTGAAGGAATTTATTTAAATATAACGTAACTACTACAAGTATTTCCTTGTATCTATCTACATGATTTAAAACTAAAACTAAACGAGCCAACATTCTATGACTGTTTCAAAGCATCAATTGTATTTTTTAAACAATTAATCAAACATTTTACTTTGAGACTAGGTGGTGGGTGGAATAACTACCTATGACAACATGTATAAAATCAACATTTTTTACGTGGGTTATGAAATATTATTCAAAAACGCACAACAGGTCACTCTCAGGGTATAACCAATTACAAAAAATGCTCTTGCAGTTTTTCTACGGCGCAAAATCAGCGACACATGGAATAATCAAAACTTCAAATGCGATTTTCTTACACCTATGTATGTTTTCCGCTGTTGGTGGTGATTCCAGCTATGACCTCTATTATGTATCTAACAAAATATAAGAACTTGCGAAACCGCTTAAATGTGTCCCTACATTCCAAGAAACGATACGTGGATAGGTATGAGTTCTGTTGCTCTTACTTGACTTTACTATCTACCTGCTAAGAAAATTCCATCCCCAACAACTGGAAACAACTTTAAGTGAATTCACAGATCTGTGGTCAGTCAATCTAGTTTAAGACAATGAACACCATCACAACGGTCTATTCAACCTCCAGCAATTCTTATAACTTCCAGCAAATCAAATTACATAGGTAATTAAATGAAGGAATTCAGAGTCTATCAAAACTATTGCCGAGCGGACTAATACTTACGGTTGGACGCGTCTGTGATTTGGTAAGATATCCTTAAAAAAACACAGCTGTCATTCAATTTGTAAAAGTTGGAATGTAGAAAGCTTGTTCTAGCTACTACTTATGAATTAAAAAATAAAAACTATGGCATGCTTGATCTGTACCTGAAAGCCCAAGTGTGTTGTTAGCCTGTAAACGTAAATAATGATGTCCAAAAATGGCTTGCAAACATTGGAGTAAAGGTCTGCAAACATTTCGCAGAACTTATCAACATCCGTTGTTAATAACTGATCTGCATTTGCAATCCGATTATCTAGGTTGGACATTTTATAATAGGTGAAACCCCTGGAAAAGATAAAAAGATATAATATACCAAAAATTATGAGTTGCTGTTATATTTGCTAAGACATAAAAGTATTTAACCGAAATATTTATGTTGGAGGATCCTGTACACTCCATATACAGGTTTAGCCTAGTCACTTACCAGCACAGTGACTTTTTTCGTAATTGACATAGATATTTGAAACTTCAGAGACCTTCCTAGGTCTAAAAAAGCAACTTTTTGGTCCTCCCATTTCGGGGGGGCGGCCCCCTCTACAGAGGTCGGGGGTAACTTTACTTTTCAAATGGCAACCCCCCCCCCACTTTATGACACCCCCTTCAAAAGATAATACCCAAAGAAAAATTTTAAAATCGCGGGTCAAAATGGCGGCCGGTCAAAGTTCAAATTAACGGAAATTTGGCATTTCCGTTTTTGTCGACGGATTGGGATGAAACTCAGTCTTCGGCGGTTTTTCGGGACGAGAAAAACGATTCTGGCATTTGCTTTCCAGGAATTTCAGTCCTTTTTAAAATGGCGATCTAGAGCGGCAAGTGGATAATTAGGCCGCTTACCTGTGGATTTGCATGAAACTTAGTATCCTGGGGTATTTCGGAACAAGTGAGAGGAATCTTTCATTGAATTTTTAAAATTCTGAAAAACTCCAACATAGCGGCGGAGAAATGGCGGGAGCTTGGTATTACGGACGTTTACTGATGGATTCGCATGAAACTCGGCCGCCGTTTTGAAGTTGGTGTTACAAAAATTTAATGCAAAAGAGTAATTTTTTCGGAACACGAAGAACCGGAGTAGAGTACCTTCATAGGCAGAGTACGGACAATTCAAAAATTTAGAGGTTGGGTTTGATCAGGTAATGTAGCTCTTGGGGTACAAAAGGGCAGCCAAACGATGGATTCAAATTATCCTGAGGTAGGTACTAGTTTTCACAATTCTTACTACCCATCGTAGGCACGCTGATTAAAAATTAAAAAAGCACCTATAAGACATTGCTTTCGCATGAATTTTCTGTTTCAAAGTCTTAATCTTTAAAGACGTTTGTTTACAATGCGCTGTGGGCCATATTGATCAATCTTTCAAATACATAGGTTGGCAGCGGCACTTTTCTAGTGACTTTCGTTTCGTTCATCGCCCTATTGGGCCCTAAGAGCTCCATAAATCGAGTTGTCCATACTCTCCCTATAACCAGAGTAGGTGCTCTAAACCAGGGCACCCACTTTTATGGGAATCTGTCGGTAAACGTCCCTAATACCAAGTTCCCGTCATTTTTCTACCGCCACATTGTAGGTTTTTAGGAATTTACATTACAGAGCACAACCCTGACTTCCTGCAACCATTAAATCCTCAATACAACAAATGCACGTTTTTGCACCTCTTTTTTTTCACACCATAAGAATGAGAGAAGCTTGCCGGCCCAGCTCCTCCTTATTTACTTGGGTTGATGCAAAGCGCGCGGTCCCCCCTCTCCCCGTCATCGTAAGAGTAGCTTAAAATGAGCATTTAATGGAGGTTGCTTGCGTGATACAGCAAGATTGACTAATCACACTTAAGGTAATGAGACCTGTGAGTAGAGTATCCAATAGAGAACACCTTTTTCTTCATACCATATGTATGAGCAAAGCTCGCTGTCCAGCCCGCCCCTCCTTCTTTTTTTTTACTGAACTCTGATCGAAGAATATTTTTCAAGATAGTTCAACTTGGGGATCGCGAACGAATGATCGCTTCTCAAGAGAAATTCGTATGTTGTATATACTCTTCTTCAAAAACATCTGATTAATACTAATCAACTGCTACGGTTCGAGCTTTTTTTCAAGAATCTACGGCGCGACAACAACATTAAGCCTCAGTAGCAGGGATTTGAGCTTGCTCCCACCTAGTAGAAGTTCACTGGTGAAGCATACATAAAAACGAGAGAATTACCAATGCTTAATTAAGAAGGCCCACCGAGTGCCGACCGACCGGCCACTCAGTGGGCCTCTAAAGTAGCGCTACAGAAAGAAAGTGAATTTTTAGAAGCATCTGTAGTTCTCGAACTCAACGACCTTCAAGAGTCCCTAAAAATGAATTTTGTACAGTTTGAACGTTTACTCTGATTTATTTACACCCAAATCCGGCTTTGGAACCATATTTTGGCGCGCGAAAATCGGTCGGCGCGCGTTGAGTTGAAACTTCAATCGTCCATAACTCTCGAACCCTTTGGTTCTGCAACTTAATGGACCACTCGTGGGATGCGGAAAAAGACAAACAATTTAAAGAACTGGTTTTGGTTCAAAAAAAAAAAAAAAAAAAATTGAGTACTTTATAAGTTCTTTGTTTAAAAGAAATTTTCTCGACCCAAAAACTGAAAAAAAAAACACATACAGGGTTATTCAAAAGTCACGCACCACTGGCCAAAACTGTAATCCTAATTAAGATATCGATTTGCGGTTAGTGACGTTTTTCCTCATATTGAGAGGGAAATTTGTTGAGGTACTTTCCAGTTTTTGATCCCCTCAGGGCAAGGGGAGCGCAGTGCAACTAAAAAATTTCAAACCGCCACCCCCCTCATGGCCAGTGGTAGGTGACTTTTGAATAACCCTGTAGGTTATCTTGAAATGTGATTTCGGGATTTTGACCTTTAAAATCCTAAAGTGTGCAATTTCAGACAATTTTTCGTCCAAAACCCGACCTCCATATCTTTCTTATTTCGAGAGATATCGAGGTTCATAGATTCTGACTCCTCCCCCCCCCCCCCCCTAGCGCTGTCCCAACATTGTTTAGGGGTCTGAAAATTTGGGAAAAGAAGCGCTCAAGTATAAGTACTCAATAGACAAAGTTTGAAGAAATCCCAGGAGGGGGGGGGGGGCGAAAAAAAGCCGTTTTTACAGCAAGCTCTTTCAAATACAAAATTTAAAGCTACAGAATTAATTTTGAGACATAAATATATTGTGAAAAAGCAAGTATAATAGACAATATTGGATATTTGCAAAGATAGAAAAGTTAATAATTTAAAAAAAAGAAAATTTAAGATTGAAAGATTTAAAACTTACTTTAAATAATCAGTATATAGATGATGAGTCAGGCGCGTTCTTAATCGAAGCTTGAGTTCTCCAATACTCCACTAACACAAAGAAGAAAGAAGATAAATTAAAAAAATGAATGAATACATGTGTGATGATTTACAATTGGTTATTACTTATGTTAGTTTTAATGGATTGACGTGAAGTTAGGAGATGACTGGCTTTTGTAACACTCTCTTTCTCAAGGGCCTCATCAAATTTACTTATAAAGAACTCAGCAATATGGACCAGATAGAAGGAAATTAATGCAATAAACTATGATTTGACACAGGCACATAAAGTATTTTCAGTTTTGATAGTGACTGAACATTCTCTGTGGATGAAGTTGGGAAAACTTAGAGTTTCTTATTGACATCATTTATTAAAATTAAGGCTGGGCCATTGTAGTTCTTCAGCTTTGAATCAAATCAACTCAAAACAAAAGAAAAAAAAATTGTTTTATTAGATTTGTGGCTGTTGAGCCTTCTGAATCGGTGTATGTATAAACATCAGATGTCGATTGAGATACAATGATTTTAAAAAAAAACCGGCGCTCCGCTTCGCTTCGAGCCGGTTTTTGGGGGGCTTCGCCCCCCCCCCCCAAGCCCGCCAGGACGCGCGCTTCGCGCGCGTCTTTTCAGGGTCGTCTGCACATCTGGTTTTTCTTATTTTTAAGTGTCCCGCGCATCCACCGCGGAAAGGAAGTGTATTTCCCGAAGTAGGATTTTTGTAGTAATAAAATTGTACGTCTGTAAGTCATTGTGTAATCGATAGTTTTTTTCCAGATATTTCCTTTCCTTGGGCCGCTGTGCCACGAACAGTTCTTCCAAAAACTTTCTTCACCTGACCCACTAAATGACACGCAGTTTGTCCAAAATCTTCCTTCCCCTGAACCACTGAGCGACGAAAAGCTTGTTCAGAAACTTCTTCCCCTGACCCACTGTGCGACGAAAATTTTGTCCAAAAACTTCCTCCCCCTGACCCACTGTGCGACGAAAATTTTGTCAAAAAACTTCCTCCCCCTGACCCACTGTGCGACGAAAATTTTGTCCAAAAACTTCTTCCCCCTGACCCACTGTGCGACGATCAGCTTTCGGAAATACTTTCTCCCCCGACCCACTGTGCGGCCCTGCTCCGGCCGGCTCCCCTCATGCCGCGCACCCCCCGCCTAAGACTTTCAGAGTTCGCCATTTTTAAACGGCTCAGCCGATTTAGCTCAAATTCAATACCAAACCAGTCCTAGGGGAGAACTACCACCCATAAAAGTTTCAGCTCAAAATATTCATTTTCGCTCGAGTTATCGAGTGGACAAGATTTAACCTCCCCCACTTTCGAGCCCCTCAAAATCTATTGCCTCAAATTTCAATTTTTTTTTTTTGCAGAATAGTAGTTCTAATGAGTCTCTACTAAATGCAAAAAAATTGGTCAAAATATCTTTCAACGTAAGAAAGATATAACTACTCAAAAATCGAAAAATCTTAAAAAGGCGGAAATTGTTGAGGTTTAATGAAATTGATGAAATATAACGCAAGATTTTGCAAACCTGTACGATGCATGTATTATATTACTCATGACTTGGTCAACTGAGCCAGAGACTTAGCGATAAGATGAAGCTCTCTCTCTAGTTCTAATTTTCTCTTGTAGGCAGTCCCCTTCTGCACTTGTACGCACGATGTCATAGACTAAGCCTTATTTCCATCGATATATACTCTGTACTATCTAACGAGGTGTTATTTTTTAATTATCCCTAATACCTTAACAGGTTATGGGCCCAGAGTGAACGTGACCATCATGTGAAAAACAATCGTGCGGAAAAATCTCGAGAACGACGAAAATTTTAGTCAAAAATTACGGGCGACATAGTGCCAACGGGCGACAAAGTGCCAACGGGCAACAAAGAGCCAACTTCGGGCAACAACGTGCCAACTAATTCGACGAAAAATTTAACGTTCGTTTTTGTGATAAAAATTTCGGGCAACAAAGTTTTCGGCCAACGAAATTTTTCGGTCAACACAGTGACAACTAAATTGAAATTTTTCGGTCAACACAGTGACAACTAAATTGAAATTTTTTCGGTCAACACAGTGACAACTAAATTGAACTTTTCGGTCAACACAGTGACAACTAAATTGAACTTTTCGGTCAACACAGTGACAACTAAATCGAAGTTTACGTGAAACTAAATTTCCTGAAGAAATACTGTATTTTCTGGGCAAAATCGGTGCCAATCAATTTATCGGTGCGCATCAATACGCAAAACAAAAATGTCTGAATCGCACGAATATCAGTTATTAGACATGCGGGCCGTGGATAAACTCAAAGGAAAATCAAACTATGAACTTTGGAAGTTTCAAGTGCAAATCCTTCTGGAAGAAAAAGGCGCGCTGAAAATCGCAACTGGAGAGGACCCTAAACCTGCAGCAACTGACAGACCAGATGACACGAAGTCACAGGAAGCCTGGACAAAGAAGGACGTCATCGGTAAAAGAATCATCTTTACAACACTCGAGAAGACCATCATGCCATCCATCATGTCGTGCAACTCCTCAGCTGAAATGTGGGTTCGTTTGTAAAATTTGTATGGTAGGAACCAAGAGGAACAAAAGCAAGAGTTAATCAGAGAATTTTTCAGCATTAAATTTGAAAGAGGCACGCCTATGACTCAACATGTGAGTAAAATTCAAAATATCTTTGCTCAACTTAAAGCTGTTGATCAAACAGTTAGTGATGAGATGCTCATGTCAAAAATTTTAACTACACTCCCGGAAAGTATGGAAAGCTTTGTAACATCATGGGATGTATTGTCCATTAATGAGAAAACGGTCGAGAGATTAGTCTCCGAACTTCTTTTGGCAGAGGAAAGATTAAAAACATCGAAAGAGTCTGGCGTGGCTTTTTCAACTAGTTCATCCTTAAGCTGTTATCGGTGCCATCAAGTCGGGCATTTAAAACGCAATTGTACAACAGTGTTAAAATGTGAAAATTGTGGTAAAGGTCACCTGACCCAATACTGCAGAAACAAGAAAGGTGAAAACAGTACAAATACTTGTAGTATTTGTAATAAGGGAAACCATTCAACTGACAAATGTTGGCATAATAAGGCCAATCAAAAAGGTAATGCAAAGAAAAATATGCAAAATTCCACGGGCGAAAAAGGGGTAGCATTTTCTCTTAATAAAATAAAGACCGATGGTGTGGAGTCTGATGAGTGGATTGTTGATAGCGGAGCCACGAGCCATCTCACGAATAATTTAACTGACTTGAGTGACGTAAAGAATGCCAACATCGAAATCGGTGTTGCGAAAAAGGGTAATAGTCTAAACATAACAAAAATTGGCCAAGTGTGCGCCGATGAGTGCTCGCTAACAAAAGTTCTATTCTCAGACGAAGCAGCAGGGAATCTTTTGTCAGTGAAGGCAATAACTGAAAAAGGTGGAACAGTTCTTTTTACAGAAAATGAAGTGTTAATCTCCAAAGATAACGTTGAAGTTCTTAGAGGAGAAAAAGGAGATAACGGGTTATATACAATAAAATTGCATCCTAAAATCATCGATAAAGCTCTTTCAGCAAATGTTGTAAATGATGCATGGATGTGGCATAAGCGATTGGGGCATATAGGTGCTCAAAATATGTGTAAACTTTTAAAATTGAGCGAAGGAATGAATTTACAGAAACAGCAGGTAATTGAAACTATTAAAAATTGTGAAGTCTGTATTCTCGCGAAGCAGACCAGATTACCATTTGAAAATGATAGGCATAAGGCTAGCCGACCTCTTGAAATAATTCACAGTGATGTGTGCTATGTAAGCCCACCAACCTGGGACAATAAACAGTACTTTGTAACTTTTGAGGATGATTTTTCAGATTTTGTCCAAATTTACTTGCTAGCAAGCAAGTTTGGCTGATCGCGTCATTCCCGGGTGCTCGGGTTCACCTGACCCTCAAACCTACAATGAGGCATTAGCTTCTCCAGAACAGCATAAGTGGCAAGCTGCCATTGATGCTGAAACAGCAGCGTTGAAAGATAATAAAACTTGGGTTTTAGTCAACAAGAATGAAGCTAAAACTTCAAAAATTCTCTCAAGTAAATGGGTGTTTAGAACCAAAGAGGATGGTACTAAAAAGGCCAGACTCGTAGTACGGGGATTTGAGCAAGGAGACATTGATTACGGGGAAATATTCAGCCCTGTTGCCAGCATTAGTTCTATCAGAACACTTTTGGTATTAGCCGTTGAGCGTGATATGAACATCGCCAAATTTGACATTAAATCAGCTTTTATTAACGCGGAGCTTCAAGAAAGTGTTTTTATGTACATTCCGCAAGGCTTTGAAAAATCTGGCATTAAGGGGGTGTGTTGAGGTTTAATGAAATTGATGAAATATAACGCAAGATTTTGCAAACCTGTACGATTCATGTATTATATTACTCATGACTTGGTCAACTGAGCCAGAGACTCAGCGATAAGATGCGATTAAACCGAAAATTTATACAGTTCTTCATAAGACCAAAATGGACAAAATTGCAAAATTTGAAGAAGCTAACATAAATCTAACGATAGTTATCGTGAACGAAAGAATTGCTGACATAGGTCGGGTAACTATTATAGGTGGGATACCACTTATGATAAAATGTTTTTTTTCCTAAAAAATGTATCCATAGTTATCAATTTTCTACTTTAAAAATTTAAAAACAGCTGCTAATTTTTAGACTTACTGTGAAACCTGTTTTAACCAATTTTAACAGATATTTTCTGCTGTCCCATGGATTTGCTACTGCAAAGGCGTGTAAAAGAACCTGTCCATAGAAGAACTTATCTGGTGCAGAAAGGGAAAGCTTTCTCAGCGAATTTTTTTTATTTTGGATGGAAAATGAAATTGCAAACCACGAAAAACATGGTGAAATTGGTAACAAGGCGAAGGAAAGTGTCAAGTAAAATATATTTTTTGATTTCAAGTGTTTTAAAGAACTTAAAGTTTACAATTCTTCAACATTAGAATTATGAGTTTTTTTTTTTTTTTTTAAATTAATACATGTTTGCAATCTGTGTAATTTTAGAGAACTTTTAATGATCAGTACTTTTATTAGAAACAGAAATGAACCATCAAGTATAACTCCATCAAATATCTTGCATTATTGAAGAGTTTTCCGTATAAGGGCGTTTATGCAAGGTACTCTTTTTTGAGTAAAACACATAGGAAGTTTTCATTTCAAAACCACTATCTCAAGGATGGGGCAAATTGAAACCATCCTCTTTTTGTCAACATATTTGGGACTGCAAATTGACCAAAACGTTGATTGCAAACTGCTTGGAGTCCTCTTAACATGGGAAAATGTCAGCACTAATACGCCCTTCTACCGGCAATCTACTAGAAAGACCCCGCACACCTCTTATGGGAAGCTGCACCATGACGGATTGCCTTCTGACTTATGTCATTCAATTCTCCTCAAGATGCTGATCAAAAGTTATAATTGCGTCAACTTTCTACGATGCACCGTTTTCGCAAAAAACCTAGGAGAAGATTCAATTATTTGGCGACTATGAATAAAACAGAACAAAGCATTTGAGGACAGGCCCGATGTAAATAAGGAAACGTAGCGCGTGTCCGTGTTCTTATCTGTACCTGCTGACTCAGGGGCTATCTCCCTCCCGCACTCGCCCGGTAGATGTTCAGACTTTCCTGTTCTTATGCTCCTCAAGAATCTGTTTTGGATGGTCGAGCAAAACGGCGAGCGGAATACAAGATAAGACTGCCGCTCAGTGAGGGAGTTCCCCTGATTTGTTCACTCGAGTACTGAAATGAGGAATCTTTCTGGCTTTTTATCGCCGAATAATTGAATCTTCTCTTAGGTTTCTTGCGAAAACGGTGCATCGTAGAAAGTTGGCACAATTATAACTTTTGATCAGCATCTTGAGGAGAATCGAATGACATAAGTCAGAAGGCATTCTGTCATGGTGCAGCTTCCCATAAGAGGTGTGTGGGGTCCTTTCTTCGGAAAAGCCTGTCGAACGATCTTGTAATGTTTCTTTCCATTCTTAGCCTTTCCCTATGTTACTGATTGGTTAAATCAGTATTCTGGATGGTCGGATTTGACTGTAGTTTATTGTAAGGAAGTGCAAATGAAGTGGTAAGGAAGAAGTTTCTGGAAAATGTTGTATTTTTTCTCCTCGTCATTTTTGATGATTATGATCGCCCTAATAAAAAGTTTCAAGGTACCGAAAGAAGAAAAAATATATTTTTGGATAGATCATACGTACATGATGAGAAATTTCGACTGACAAGTCTAGCTTAAGCCTGCAATGACATTCTTCAATACATTATTCAGCCAATGCTGGTCCTCTTTTGCAAGGCCTTCTTAAATACCTTACCATGTACACAAAATGCATAGGTGGTAGCACTATTGTTTTTTCGCAGCAAAAATGACATTGTGTAAGATACTTGCAAGGGCTGTGTCTTGAAGTTCTTTGCTTTTTATCACGGAAAAAACTTTCCAATTTTTCCTGCTGGACTAGGTGTTTTTGAAATTTTTGTCCTACACTGTTTTGAGCAGCAACCGGCATTAACTCGAGCAAATTTTTACTGGACATTCATTCTCCAAACCACGTGCCAGCAAATGCATTTTACTATAATCTTTTCACTCGCACCAAGTCTTTCCTTCGAATTCAAATCATTTATAAGACCTTCTGAGGTCGTTTACGCTGCAAAGAGTCATGGAAGAGTCACTAAACCTGAAGTCTCTTTATGAGTGTGATATATGTATAACTACTCACATCAATGGTCTGATTGTTACAAATTATAACATTTTCCCGAATATACTGACAACAATTGCAGTGGGATATGGACGATATGGTGATCATGCTATGAGCAATCTAACATTAATCAAATAACAGCGATGCGCCGAAGCGCACGTCCACCAGGTAAAGGCAGAAGGGACAACAAAAATGTCATTGTATGTTGATAATCTCTCCACTTACCTTAATTCTGCATACAACGCATTGGATAATTCCTGATCAACATGTTTTACAGGTAAAACACTGCATTAATTGCTACTTACAGATGAAAAAATCTGAATTGCCAGCAGAAGGGCGTTTTACATTTTGACCTGTAGCACCTCACAGAATCATCGGTTAATCATAAAAATTTGTGGATATGTCCTCTAGGATAAGTAGATATTAAGTCACTGATTGCCAAAAAAAGGCGCATGACGCAATTCGCCCTACTCCGGGCATACTCTCCAATTAGGGTAAGATTGACAATTGCCAATTTCTTCAATTTTCCATCTTTCTTCTAAAGTCTTAGAGACATACTAAACATATTTATGACAGAGCAGTCAATCTACAAAAAGCAAGGTTTACACTGTAGGCCGCAGATAGAGAAGTGTCGCATGAATGCATCCATTTGTGCACTTGATTATTAATTACTTATTTTTTATCGAATTTACTTAATTTTTACTTCATTTAACATCGTTTAAACAAGAGGTAGATAAAAAACAAAAGAAACTTATCTTATGCTTACTTTTAGGACGTTGTTCACTACGGAAATCTGAAACAGCGGAAAAGAAACATTAGAGGGAAGCAATACTTAAGTTTTAGTTACCAGAACACCTAGGTTTGCCAAACAACCCCTTGGCAAAGTCAGCTGTTGCAACCGCTGGACCAGAAAATTGTTCCAACTACTTCTTCAAATGCAGCGTTACATAATTAACCTAGAGTAAAAAATTTCGCCAGTGTAGCTGTTTTGACAGAGACACCTGTCTTACAGAGAAGGTGTTTTAACCATGGAAGAGACCTACCATTTAAACAACTTGAGCAGTGGAAAAAGTTTTTTCTGCACATCAATAAATCTAAAATCGAGGTTTGCTGAACGGCTCTTTTGTCCAAAGCATGCTTCATTAAACCTTGGATTGCCGCATAATCAAGCTTTACCATGCACTTATTTCTTAGCTCATCAACCTAATTATAGCAATTGTTAGATTTTTTAGGGCGTCAGGAATCGACCTTTTTGGAGCGAAATGAGATACAAGGGTTGCACACACACAGTCTACTGTCACAATGTATGGGACCGTCCCATGCTGTTAGGACAAACTTTTCAATAGACGCATTTAGTAGTGACGTCACGGAGCGATATTGTTAGTTCGATATTTCGAAAGTTGAAATGTGCCCCAACAAACAAACATAACCTCCAAAATGAACAATTGACGAAATAATGCTAAAACTGCCTGAAATTAAACAATTGCTCCATGGGACTTTAAAATTATGAGAGCTAGCCATTTACAAAAACGTTCGAGATCACAATCACAAGAATTGATTGTACAATAAGCTCGTAATATCAGTGACAGTCATAGAGCGAATCCCCCTACCCCCCCTGCCTAAATCCCGCAGATTCCTATATGTTCGTTTGTTGGGGCACGTTTTGACTTTAGAGATATCGAAATTAAATCGAAATGTGACGTCACGCTAAATGCGTCCATGATGCACCGTTGGCGTTCTTCACTCTTCAGTAGGAGCGCCATGAGAATAAAAGTTAAGTTGCTGCAACTTGAAGTTACTTTGCACTGTCTACCCTTATCCAGAGTTATTGGGTCCAAAACACCCTTGCCCCTGGAACTTTTGCCTGCAACATGAGCCTGGAACGACTACCATTACAGGTAAAAACAAAAGTAAAGATATCGGTTCCTCAATGACTTTGTAGAAGTTGGACAAATTATTTATTGACCACTAAAATGTAATTAAATGCAGCTAAGAGATACGAACAATCACACTAAAAAGGAAGAGAGAATGACAAGTAATTGCAAAGGAGAGAAAAAAAATAAACTTACCACTGGCATCCCAGCAAAGAAATATATCAATCTCTTTTTGAATAATTCTCTGTCAGCATTAACGATTGCTCTAAAACATTGAAACATATGTATAAAACTAAGAAAAAAATTTATGTTTGGTTCAATTATGGTTGAAGAAGTGCAATACATAGAACTGAACGTTTTTAAATTTTAAAAGACATAATTTTGCTTCTTGTGGTAAGTTTAATAAGAGTACATGAATCCCTCCACAACCTACATAACTTACATGCTTATGTGACTGTCCAGCTAAATATATTGCATGTCTGTCAATATAATCCAATATCCAATAATCCAGATGAGGGGCTTGGAAGACAAAGCACATAATTGCAGTTATAGAAATTCAAGACAAGAGATTAGAGCCTAACCGCCTCAGCTGCGTGCTACACACTCGTTATGCTTGTATTTCAACAGGTGAGATACACGAAAACGACTGGATCTCACTAAAACCACAGTAGATAAAAACAGGAAGGAAAGACGAAGAGGAAACAGAAATCCGGAACATTTCGCGTTTTTCCGTGTTGAAAAAGGAAGGATGGAAATTAAAATAAAATTGTGTGCTCAGAAGCATGTCTTTGATCAAAATTAAGTTTTGCGTGTTTTTGGTAGTTGAAGGTATGGTCTATCAGAATACCAAGCGATTTTGTCTGGAAGTCACTTGACGCGGAAAAACAGCGAATGGGATAAGTGCATTTTTTTAATAGAGGGGACACGGGATAAGTGCAACCTACCGTCACTTTAAGCCCAACTGCTGGCCTTAATTGGCCAAACTGAGCTGAAAATTTCAGAGGACGTTCATGAAGGTGTGAGACTACCACTTGTAAATTTTGAAGGTATTCAGAGCACTCTATAGGTCCGTGTAAGATCCAGAACTTTAAACTCGTTTTTTTGAAATAATAAAAACTGCACTTATGCGCCTTGCCTTCCAAGCCCTCAAATGTAATAATTATTTAAATCTAACTAGCTTATGAAAACATTAATATGTGAAATCAAAGTAAACTTAATTGAATTTTTAGACTAAAAAGATCACAATTATATTCATAAAATCACAATTAATATTTTTCTAATTCCTTATTCTGTTGTTTTTATAATTACAATTATGTGTTTTATAACTTTCAGTTTTACTGGTGGATTTAAATAATATGTATCTAATAAAACAGCACTTAATATATTTAACTACATGGTTTCACCTCTCTTGGAGGCTCCTGTGACCTTTGGAGAGTGAGCTCTCTTGTTGGGGGATGGGGGAAAGTCCACCAGGTATAGCTGGCAGGTAGTTTCCTACCCCTGGATCATCTGCAGGAAGAGTGAATTGGACTCTTGGCTGTAGGAGGTACCCAATCTAGGAGAGCGTACACAGATTGCGAAGAATGGTCCTTGGGGTTGGGTATGATGCATTTTAAAAAATTAGTATGACATGGATATACCCATTAATGGGACCCCCAGGGTTTCGTAGCACGGTGCTGTACTTCCACTAACATTTTTGCCAACAATTATTTGAATGGAAGGAAATTCTCTTCACAACTACTAAAAGTTACCTTAAAATGTGGAACTCTTTACTTTTAGGTGAAGATGTTTGAAATCATGCTAATGTCAAGTCGATAGAGGATGCTCACTATAGACTGAATTAGATACCACGAAAGAATGGTCCTCAATCAATTATTTCCTTTTTAGCCTCTCCAAATGTAAAATAATCTCATTTAGAATTTCAAACGACATTTCCCTTCACTTTTTAATTATACAACTCATACAACCTACCTTGAATCGAGTTTCTACTGTTAAGGGTATTGAAAATACAGAAAAGGATAGGTATTCACGCTGTTTTCGCACAGAACCACTTTTATCCTATGTGGAATGCAAATAGGGGTACCAAGGAAAAAGGAAGAAAAAAAATTGAAAAAAAAGGGTTGAAATTTTATTCGCCCCCATCGCTAGTATGTGCAGATTTTCTCATTTTCACGCAATTCTTGGATGCAATCACTCTTCAATGCCACATGTTCTCTGATGAAACACCGAAAAGACACTAACTAGTTACATTTAGTGAGCAAATCGCAAAAATAACATCGAGACAGCAACATGATAAGCGCAAACAAAGCAAAAAAAATGTAATGAGGACTAAGAGGAGGTTCTCTTCTCAAGCAGGGCCGACCGTCTATAAAATAAGTACCATATCTCCCTGAATCTTCCTAAGCGGTCGTGAAATTTTGTCTGCATAATCAAAAAGCAAATTTTCGCGTCGGATCGGGTAGAGCACGTAAATGCGATCCGTATTTTCTCGTGAACCCGATCCGCGTTTTCGGGGCTCACTGAACAAATAGTTAGTGCTCACCGGAGTCATCGTTGGGATCCAGACTGAACCCCGCAGAACACTGGGGGTTTGCTCGAATCCGATGCCATGGATTATGCTCATAACTAAATCCTTCATTGGAATTTCAAATATTCTTAAATTTTCCTATTATCGTATATCGTTATCCCATTTCAACTGCAAGAGGAAGTAAATAGACTGAATGGACCATGGATAAAAATGCAAGTAAGTAATTTTCTTCTTTCTTCCGAATTAAAATTAAAATAAAGAGACAAATTATGAAACTCTTTCTCTCTTCAGTTACTGTTAATGCAGCAGTAACTGCGTTATTTGAAATGTAGGAAAATAGCAGCGACAGCAGCAAGCTCAGTGTTCTCCTCCTCCTCATCGACATTCAACACTATCATCCATTGCGCTTTTCAGCGCCACAGTTAACATTTCCTTATTCATTAGGAACAGACGACAAAAAAAACAACGAATAGTTTAAAATAATTGAAATATTCTTAGCCTTGAGCAACCATTCGGTATTATCACCTAACTTCATTTATGTCATGTTTACATATATTTCCCGCTCTTTTCCGTTGGATCGATCGCTCCATCTTTTCACGACGACGGATCTCCAATGGGTGTTGCACCATCGCAATGATGACATCAGTTACATCGCATTCAACAGGATTCAAGACTAATCGATCGGATAGACGCGAAAATTCGCTTAAACAATATGTATCGTCCGACAAGTTGTTCTACGCAATTCCTAAATTTCGGTTGAAAATTTTCCGTTGGATAGATGAGAGATAGGGTAAATATAGTTGACTTACGTTTCAACCATAGTGCCATTTTGAATCATCCAAATATCACTGAGCGATCGGGCAACCAAGGATGCTGCAACAAGGACAAGGAAACCAAACTCCGGCGAAAAAACACCAGGAACAGTAATTTTCAAAATTGAGCACAACTGTCGAATAAATTCTGCATCAACGTGAGCTTTCGTTTTAGCCGGACCTTTCTGTAAAACATACCATAATAATAATCGAGCGTATAATCCATACCATAATATTTACCACAATACATACCGTAAGTTTAGTTCAACATCTTCGAGACCTTGGAATAGATAGTTACCTGCTTCATTCAATGCAGAAGTCCGTCGTTATAAGCACGTCAAGTATTGTCAGGTCGTTTCTTAATATCGAGTAATTTTTTTCATTTCGCTGAAAATTTAATGTTTTTTTTTAATTTTTTGATTTAACTTAAAATTTAATTTTTTTTAATTTTTTAATTTTACTTTAAAATAATATTTACTTTTCATTCAAGCAAGATGGTATGTGTAACTGACTTTGGCCTGTGGCCCATCAGTAATACTTGTGCCGGTAGTGTTCCCTCTTCCGAATAAGAAAAAAAAATAATGATAATGAAAATAACCACCACCCGGCCACCTAGGGTGGACCGTTTTTGAACTTTTTTCGAAATTCCAAGACAGCTAGTGCTAAAAAGTTGCGTTTTGGCATAAAAATAACGCTCAATTTTTTTCAGAATTTTTGGACGATGTCCTGAGCCCGTCCCGACGCCATCTTTGTTCCCAAATTTTCGATTTTTTCGAGAAATTTTAAAGACTCTGTTTGAGGCACGGGAAACGCGTAGAATTAATGAAAATGCAATTTAAAATACTTTAAATATCATTTCAAGCGATACAGGTCAGGATAGGACACCCCCAACGCGCAGGGAATGCCTTAGGGGACGCAATCGTGGACCCCCGAAATCCCTTAAAAATGCGCTTAAATACAACCTATATTTTATGTTAATTTTCATTGATTCTATTTTGCTCATACTTTGTGTTATGACTAACAAAACTTATCAGTAGACTATGTCCTACTATTTTACGGCTTACGATGTGAAATTAGAGTGCAAAGGAGTGCTACAGGGATGCCATATCCCTCAGTAATGAAAAAATAACCACCGGGCTAGAATGGGCCTCTGATCTGTGGATATCACTGGAATAATGTTCCTGTCACCTGAACTGAGTACTACTTAGTACAGTATGCTCAGACTGATGGTAAGATATAATACAATTGAACACATTAGTATTTAAATCTGGCAGTGGTGGGTGGCGGTTTCCATGCGCTTCGCGGATCGGAGGGTGGGTCACGGTGCCGGTTTTTTTAAGGCGCTGAGCGCAGAAAAATTATTGTATTTGACAGTTTTTCATCAACCTTAAAACAGGTGTGCCGAGATTGAGGAGGCTAATGTATCTCACATTGTGTAAGCAAATAATATACAATAGTTTTTTTAAGTCCTTAAAAACTGTTTTTCACAATTTACACTGTTGCCATAAGCACTCAAGTACAGAACAAAAAATACACTAATTTTCTCCTGGGCTCGAGTAAATTTGGCAACAGTGTAAATTGTCAAAAATAGTTCTTAAGGGCTGAAAACATCTATTATTTTCTTACACGTTGTGAGATATATTAGTCTCCTCTACCTTGGAAGACCTCCTTTGAGGTTGATGAAATACTGTCAATTACGGTAAGTTTGCTGGGCGCAGCGCCTCAAAACTAACTGTGCCTTGATCCACCCTAGTCCCTACCCCGACCCCTGAGTCAAAAATGAAATTTTCTCGTTTAAAATAGGCTACAGGGTGTCTTCCGAAGAAATGCTTAGGTTTGGAATAATTTGGACGCATTTTAAAGGCCGGAAAACGCAGTTCTGCGGATCGACCCATTTTCTTCCCTTTTAAACCAATGTGATTTCTTCCGAAATTTTAATACAGCTTTGGGGGAATATATAGACTTCACATAATATGCTGAGACAACAGAATTATCTTTTGGGGACAAAAAGGAATGAGGAAAAGCCCGGGGAGCAAGGTTTTGAGATGGTCGCCTCAAAACGGAACACCCTCCGAGGGTAGTTAACTTCGTTCCTCTAGGATCCGCGAAGCGCATGGAAACCGCCACCCACCACTGCCAGATTTAAATACTAATGTGTTCAATTGTATTATATCTTACCATCAGTCTGAGCATACTGTACTAAGTAGTACTCAGTTCAGGTGACAGGAACATTATTCCAGTGATATCCACAGATCAGAGGCCCATTCTAGCCCGGTGGTTATTTTTTCATTACTGAGGGATATGGCATCCCTGTAGCACTCCTTTGCACTCTAATTTCACATCGTAAGCCGTAAAATAGTAGGACATAGTCTACTGATAAGTTTTGTTAGTCATAACACAAAGTATGAGCAAAATAGAATCAATGAAAATTAACATAAAATATAGGTTGTATTTAAGCGCATTTTTAAGGGATTTCGGGGGTCCACGATTGCGTCCCCTAAGGCATTCCCTGCGCGTTGGGGGTGTCCTATCCTGACCTGTATCGCTTGAAATGATATTTAAAGTATTTTAAATTGCATTTTCATTAATTCTACGCGTTTCCCGTGCCTCAAACAGAGTCTTTAAAATTTCTCGAAAAAATCGAAAATTTGGGAACAAAGATGGCGTCGGGACGGGCTCAGGACATCGTCCAAAAATTCTGAAAAAAATTGAGCGTTATTTTTATGCCAAAACGCAACTTTTTAGCACTAGCTGTCTTGGAATTTCGAAAAAAGTTCAAAAACGGTCCACCCTAGCCACCCAAACCACAAACAGCCCTCATACCTAGGAGCATTGTTTGCCCCTGTATGAGGGCTTAAAGCAACCCAGCAAAGCTGGTGACAGCAGTGAATATGAAAAATAATAATAATAATAATAATAATAATAATAATAATAAATCTGCAGGGAGGACTGCCTATGGTCTGGGGTATTGACGCACCTCCTTTCCCGAGTTACTCTGGACGCACACTCTATGTGCCAAGGAGTACTTAATGAAAAGCCCAACCCGGGGTGTTATGCGAACCGTGCCCATCGGGTCCCTTGGCACCAGGGCGCTTATGTTGGTGTCGACCTACGGAGCCCTGGGATACCAGGCGCCCTCCCAGAGTTAATATAGCCTTACCCGGAAAGAGGTTACGGGTGGACCCTCTTAAATCCTCATCTTACTCGTGGGAACAAATATGGAAACGCGCAACTCTAAAGCAAGAAAAACCCAAAACTACAAAGGAAAAACCGACCGAACCGATGATAATGCAGAAGAATTGACTCAGGTCTCTGGGACAACACGGAAAAGAACGCAGAAACAGCAGAATCAGCTGAATCAAACACCACAGGCCCAAAGCCCACCACCAACTAGCCCTGCCGGTAAGAACACAAACGCACAGCGTAGGCAAGCAACAGAGCGAGTGAAGTGGACCACAGAAGAGTATGAAGAAATAATATGGTGCTACTGGTACATCAAAGAGAGCACTCAAAGCTGCAATATAAACGCCAACTATGACCTCTGGAGAAAAAGGAATCCGAACACCCGCCCGCATATCGATGCAAACAAGCTCGCCACACAAAGACGATTCATTGCGAAAAACCAAAAACTAAGTGAGGCACAAATTGAAGAAATCAAAGCTGATGTAGCCGCAAACCTAGCAACACAATGTGAACGGGGTGTCACCAGAAAAACCCAAAATACCAATAACAACCAAAACTCCCCTACCACAATGAATAATGCAGCCAACCACACCCAGAGAGTACAATGGAGCGAAGAGGAATACAAAGAAGTCATATGGTGCCATTGGTTTGTTAAGGAAAACACGGGCATCCACAACATAAAGGCCACCTACGAGCTATGGAGGCAACGAAACCCTAATGCCCGCCTGCATCTCAACGCTAATAAGCTAGCCACGCAACGAAGATACATCGAGAACAAGAAAAAACTAACCGAACAACAGCTTCAAGAAATTAAAGACGATGTTCACTCCACCATAGAAGCATCCACTGACCAACACACAACTGAAAGCTCACCAGGTGATGCCACAAACGACGAGAACCGCCCGCCGAGACGGAATGATCCAACTGACCCCAGGGAATCAGAGTCAACGCCAGACATACCTCAAACCAACGAAACTCCCAGAAGAAGTAAGCAGCTAAGAATACCATCTCCAGAACCAGAACACGAAACAACTCCCCAAGAGCAGAACATGGCAAGTACACTAGAAACAACGACCTCTTTATCAAAGCTAAGAAGCGTGTATCAAGAAGTTCTCGAGATGAATCTGGAAGAAAGAGAGCCGATAAGGAAAATAAAGGGGGCGAAAAAAGACAAAGAAATCATCATGCGAACTAACAATGAAGTACAAAATATGCTTGAGAGCGAAGAAAATCTCGACCTGTGGAAAATCAACTGCTTGCTCTACGCTGCAGCCCTCACAATCAGTGACGAGTCGAACGGCCCAAAAGGAACTAAAATGAACAAGAAAGAAAGTAAGCCCCTATGGCAAAAAAGAATTGAGTTCAGAATCCAAGATCTGAGGAGGAACCTTTCAGTACTAGCTAACTTCAAAATAACGAGCAAGGAAAAAGGACAACAGACAACCCACAAAGTCCAGTCAATCCTGGATAAATACACCGCGGAAGGAGAAGAAAGCAGTATAGACAATGTAATGGAGCAACTGAGGCAACGTATTGCTGTCTTTAGCCAAAGAATAAGAAGATACCAGAAAAGATCAAATCAATTCTCTCACAACAGAAGCTTCGAAACCAACTGCAAAAGCTTCTACAGGAACATCAAAGGTGACTCCTCCGACATAGGTGAAATCCCAGAGAAAGAAAAGGTGGAAGAGTTCTGGAAAGGAATCTACGAAGTCCCTACTCAGCACAACTCGGAGGCTGGGTGGATCAAAGACTCAGAGGTCACGAACAACAAAATGGAATGGACAGATCTCGGTGATGATGAACTGATAACTACCATAAAAAACCTTGCAAACTGGAAAGCACCCGGCCCAGATAAGATACAAAGCTTCTGGTTCAAAAAAATCCCTAGCATCCATAAGTACCTAACAGCCGAGTACAATAAATTACTGAACGGGAAAGAATTCCCACCATGGCTGGCCAAAGGGACTACATATCTGATAGCGAAGAATAGAGAAACGGCAAATCCCAAAAACTATAGGCCCATAACCTGCCTCAACATAGCGTATAAGATCTTCACGGCACTTATGGCCGGAAAAACGTACAAATACCTAGAAAGTGCCAAACTACTCCCTATAGAGCAGAAAGGGTGCCGCAAAGGAGCTAAAGGGTGCCTTGACCAACTCTTAATATCCAAAACCATCATTGAGGACTGCAGGAAGAACAAGAAGAACCTATCGATCGCATGGCTGGACTACCAAAAAGCCTTCGACAGCATGCCTCACAGCTGGATCATCCGTGCACTGGAACTCATGGGAGTGCACCCGAATATAGTAAACGCCTGTAAGAACATGATGGAGCACTGGTCAACATGCATCCAACTAAGAGGAAAAACAGATACAATTATCACCTCTGAAATTAAAATAAGACGAGGAATCTACCAAGGGGACGCGTTCTCCCCCCTTCTGTTCTGCGTTGGATTAATACCCCTCTCTACACGACTAAACAACATGAACAATGGATATAACATCAAGGCAGGCCATAAACAACTGACGCACCTCCTGTATATGGATGATCTGAAACTGTTCAGCAGCAGCGACGAGAAACTGCAAAATCAACTCGAGACGGTGAAAGAATTCAGTGACGACATAGGTATGAAATTTGGCCTAGATAAGTGTGCCAAGGTAACCTTCAAGAAAGGTAAATACATCCACGGAGAAAACATGGATATAGACGTCGACACCAGCATCCGACAGTTAGACCCAGGTGAAACATACAAATACCTCGGAATGGAAGAAAGTATAGGTATTCAACATAAGACAATAAAAGAAAAGGTAAAGAGAGAATACATACGACGAGTAAGAGCAGTACTAAAGACAGAGCTAACGGCAAAAAACAAGATAACTGCAATCGGAGCGCTAGCCGTACCCGTTCTACAGTACGGATTTGCAATTCTGAATTGGAAAATAAAAGAAATAAAAGCGCTAGACATAAAAACAAGAAAATGTCTGACAATGCATAAAATGCACCACCCATCCGCAGACGTTGACAGGCTATACGTGAGCAGAAAACTAGGAGGACGAGGACTTAGGCAAATAGAATCAACATACAAATCTTCCATCATCAATGCGAAGTACTACCTCCAGGAAAAAAAAAACGAAGACCCTTTTCTCAAAGCCGTATATGCCGTCAACCTTGCTCTAGACAAAGACCACATTGCGAAAGAAGCAAACAAGTTTGAAGCCGAGCTCGGAGAAAACTTTGAAGTGGCCCCCATAAACAGCAGGAAGCAAAAAATCAAAAAGAAAATCTCAGAAAGCATCAGAACCAAATGGAAAGGAAAGATCATGCACGGGCAGTATCCACTGATGCTAGAAAATGACTCTATCGAGAGTAATCTCTCTACCATCTGGCTCAGTAAAGGTGTACTAAAAGCAGAAACAGAGAGCCTAATTGTAGCGGCACAGGATCAAGCCTTAAACACAAGGTACCGAGAGAGGAAAATCCACAAGAAACATATGAATAGCAAATGCAGAATCTGCCATCAGTTCGAAGAAACCATTGAGCACATAACATCAGGTTGCCCAATTCTAGCCCAAAAGGACTATATCGAGAGACACGACAGAGTATGCACCCAACTTCACTACAGCCTCTGCAAAGAATATGGAATCGAAGTCGACGCAGATAAATGGTATGAACACAAACCGAAAAACACTGCAACAACCAGAGATGGAGAGACAACGATCCTGTGGAACTTCCCTATCAGAACCGATAGAACTGTTGAGGCAAACAGACCGGACATCATCCTACGTAGGAAAGGCCAAACGTGTCTGCTGATTGACGTCTCTATCCCAGCAGACAGGAACATCACAAAAAAGGAAGCTGAGAAGAAACTAAAGTATAAAGACCTAGAGATCGAAATCAGCAGGATGTGGAAGACCAAAACCCGAGTCATACCCTTTGTGATAGGAGCTACCGGAGCAGTCTCTAAAGACTGGACTAAACTGAAGAACGAAATCCCTGGGAAACATTCGCTAGTATTGGCCCAGAAGTCTGCTGTGTTAGGCACTGCCAGAATCCTCCGGAAGGTCTTAAGCTAGGTGGAGCAGCGCGAATACACCTAGAACGTTCCCACACACCAAAAACACCCCTACCGCCTACCACCTCAGGAAAGAAACCTTTAGGCAGGCGTCCTCCAGACACCTACCCTGCCTCGGTTCCTAAAACAGGTATCCTAGTCCGTGACGAGCCACCCCCCAAGGGGGAGTGAAAAAACCACCACCCGGCCACCCAAACCACAAACAGCCCTCATACCTAGGAGCATTGTTTGCCCCTGTGTGAGGGCTTAAAGCAACCCAGCAAAGCTGGTGACAGCAGTGAATATGAAAAATAATAATAATAATAATAATAATAATAATAATAATCCCAATTTTAAATTTTTACTTCAATTTTAAATTCAAGGACTCTCCTTTGCATTGAATTGCCGGGGGAGGACTAAATATCTGCCGGCCTCGAGCTGTGAATTGAGATACGAGAACATAATAATAATAAGTTTACTGAAAAAATCATAGCTGAAATCAATGGCATACTAAGGAGCATCATTACTAGTGGAACGTCACTCCAAGAATTGCATACACTGCTTTTCGTAGGAGCTGCGACAGTTCTGTTCCTCAATCACCAGAAAATCGATGGATTACAAGAAGGCAACGGTCGTGGCAAAAAGAATAGGAGACCAGCGTGGGAAGCCAGGATACAGAAGACAATCAAAGGCCTAAGGAAGGATACAGGCATTCTCACCGAGTACTTGAGACCACACCCAAGCAAAAAAGTCGAAAAGATGGGTAAAAAACTTTTTGAAAAGCTCAGGAGCGAGGATAATCCCACCGAAACAGATGTGTTAGATCTTCTTAAACAAAAATTACAAGTTCAAGCAGCGAAGCTAAAGAGGTACCAAAAGAGTAACATGCGCCGGGAACAAAATGAGTTATTCAAGAGAAGCCAAAGTGCATTTTACAGGAGTCTGCAGCATAAAGGAGCAGATGAAAACATAGGGCACGACAAAACGCCTAGCATTGAAATCACCAGGGATTTCTGGCAAGATATATGGAGCAAGCCAGTTAACCATAACAATAACGCAGAGTGGTTAGAGGAAGTTAAGTCCAAAGTTAACATCAAGGATGAAATGACAGAGCAAACAATAAGCGAAGCAGATGTTGAGGGAGCCCTTAAAAAGATGCTGAACTGGAAAGCCCCTGGCCCCGACAAGCTCCAAAATTTCTGGTTGAAATCCTTCAAATCAGCGCACCAGCAACTTGCTCGGTGTTTTGGAAAAATCCTTCAATGCCCGGAAGAGCTGCCAGCATTCCTAACAACTGGAATCACATTTTTAATACCCAAAACGAAGCGGTACTCAGATGACCCTGCAAAGTATCGGCCGATCACCTGTCTTCCCACAGTTTACAAGCTGTTAACGTCTGTAATTTCAGGAAGATCTACAAACATCTTGAGCAGAATAAGTTACTAGACGAAGAGCAGAAAGGATGTCGTAAAGGCTCAAGAGGGTGCAAAGAACAACTAACAATTGATGCAGTAATTACTAAGACCGCTATCAACACAAGGGCACCTCTTTTCACAGCCTATATTGATTACCAAAAGGCATTTGATAGCATTCCCCACTCCTGGTTGCTAGAGGTCCTCGAAATTTACGGTATCAATCCGAAACTTATACAGTTCTTAGCACAGACTATGAGAAGCTGGAAAACCGAGCTCTGTCTAAACACACCCGGCCAACAGCTAAAAATAGGGACGATTGACATCAGGCAGGGGGACTCTCTGAGTCCCCTGTGGTTCTGCCTAGCCTTGAGTCCACTGACAAAGTTGCTTGGCAGTCTGAGGGTGGGGTGCAATTACGGAGATTGCAATATATCACACTTGTGGTACATGGATGATTTGAAATTGTTTTCCAGTCAGAAAGAGAACCTTCACTCGATGTTAAATATAGTAGGAGAATTCAGTAGCGACATCCAGATGAAGTTCGGGCTCGATAAGTGTAAAATAAGCAGCATAGTCAAAGGTGTTTGGTCAGCTCACGAAGGTTATGAACCTGCGGGACAAGAAGGGAAAATAGAAGGTATGCTTGAGAATGATCAGTATAAGTACCTGGGGTACTTGCAAGCGAGAGGAATCCAGCATAAAGATGCAAAACAACAAGTTTCTGATGATTATAAGCGAAGACTCAGGTCAATACTAAAATCTGAATTGTCCGCACGTAATACAGCGCTCGCGATCAATACGTATGCTACCTCACTGTTGACCTACACATTTGGCATTCTCAATTGGTCCAAAACTGAGCTCAACGCCCTGGACATTGCAACGAGGAGGGAATTCCGGAAGTATCGTGCCCATCACCCTAGAAGTTGTGTTGAAAGGTTCCACTTGCCGCGAGCGGAAGGGGCAGGGGGATCCCAAGTGCGATGCGCAGACATCATCAGCAAGTTCAAAATCTAAGGAAGTACTTTCTTGACAAAGCCAAAGAAAGCAAGTTGCATCAGGCCATCGCGCGTGCGGATAAAAACATCACGCCTCTGAATTTGAATGATCATACCTTCAACCCAGTAGAAACGCTCCCAACCACAGAACAAACAATCGGGCAGTGGAAGGCTAAGCCTCTTCATGGACGGTACATTAAAAGACTCCATGAAGACGCAGACATAGATGCTAAAGCTTCGCAATCATGGTTGCACTCAGGAGGTTTATTCGTTGAAACAGAAGGGTTCATAGCTGCCATTCACGATCAAGTAGTTCCGACAAAATCATATCAAAAGCGGATAATGAAAGTAAGGGTCGACAACGTCATGTGTCGTATTTGCGGAGCGAAAGAGGAAACCCTCGACCATTTATTAGCTGGATGTTCCAACTTGGCACCAAAGCAATACCTTGAGCGGCATAATTCTGTGGCAAAGATAATTTATCAAGAGCTGGCTAAAGAACACCTCAACGAAACGGACATGAAACCTTACTATGAGTTCGAACCTCCCCAGGTGAAAGAAAATGATATATGCCGCCTCTATTGGAACAGGAAGATTCGCACCCATAGAACCATTCCTAATAACATCCCAGACATTGTGCTCGCAATGAAGGATGCCAAAATTGCTTTTATAATCGATGTAGCTGTGCCGTCGGCAGTGAATATCCAGAGCGCTTATGCTGAGAAGATAAGCAAGTACATGCCTTTGGCAGACGAAATCAAGTGCCTCTGGAAATTGGACAAAGTAATAATTGTGCCAATTATTATTGGAGCAACGGGGGAGATTCCTGTGAAGTTGTTTGATAGTCTTAGGAAGATCAACCTTAGGGAGAAGCTGTATCAACAATTGCAGAAAGCAGCTTTGCTAGGGAGCTGCAGGATTGTGAGGCGAGTTCTGGGTGATGGATAGTTACCACCAACCGATAGATTAACCTGCATTTTAAACTTCAAATTTTAATTTCTACCCCAATTTTAAAGTTTTAACTCCAATTTTAAAGTTTTAACCCCAATTTTAAGTTTTTTCATTTACTCCCAATTTTAAAGTTTTAGTCCCAATTTTAAATTTTTACTTCAATTTTAAATTCAAGGACTCTCCTTTGCATTGAATTGCCGGGGGAGGACTAAATATCTGCCGGCCTCGAGCTGTGAATTGAGATACGAGAACATAATAATAATCATGCTGTTTTCTGGATGCTTGCAATGGAGATCTTGCCAGGTGTTCCCTTTATGAAGCCTGCCGATGCATTTGATATCACATCGGTTGCTCCTACGACAACCGGCACAGTCTTGGTCTTGCATTTCCACATCCGTTGTACTTCTATCTCAAGGCTTTAGTACTTGAAGCGCTTTTCGGCTTCCTTCTGCACCATGTTGCAATCCATGGGAATAGAGACGTCAATTAAAAGACAGGGTCCATCTCGCTGCCTCACGATTATGTCAGGCTTATTTGCTTTCACTTCTCGGTCGGTTCGCACCTCCATGTTCCATAATATCCTAATGCTCCTGTCTGATGTTTGCGTCACTGTCTTTGGTTGGTGGTCATACCATTCCTTAGCCTCGACTGGTACGTTCGGCTTTCTGCAGATTTCAAAGTGCACTTGCGCACACATTTTGTCGGGCCTGGTAGTGTATTCTTGCTTCGCCAGTTCGGGGCATCCCGAAACCACGTGGTCAATCGTTTCATCGTAGCGTCCGCACATCCTGCACTTTGTTGTGCCGGGGATTTTATAGATTTTGACACTACGATACCGCGTTGCCAGGGCTTGATCTTAAGCTGCTACTATCAGGCTTTCTGTCTCCCCTTTTAGGTGTCCGTTCGTAAGCCGTAATACTGACTTGGGTGCATCTGTTTCTTCCTTTGCAATCGTTCTGGGATATTGTCCATGTATAGGCTTCTGCTTCCATTTCTCTTCTAAGTTGTGGCTGATCTATTTCTTAGCCTCCTTAGTCCTCCTTTCTGGTACAATAGCCGTTGTGTGGACGACATTCTCCTCTGCAGAGTGATTGTGGGCCTGTTTTCCAATGGACCCTTTGGCTGGGGCTATTCGATCTTTTTCCAACACCATCCTGAGGTAAGAATCTTCTGCCACTTTCTCTTCAAAATAATGTTTCATATTTATCAGGCAGGACTTTAACGCAGCTTCTACTTGCCTGAGGCCTCTACCTCCTTTTTTCCTTGTCACGTAGAGTCTGTGAACGTCCGCTGACCGGTGATGCAGCTTGTGAGTGGTGAGCGCTTCCCGTGTTTTTGTGTCAATGGCTCTTGTATCTTCTTTGGACCATTCCACTATACCGAAGCTGCACTCCAATACTAGAGGAGCAAACGTACCAATCGCGGTCATCTTATTGTTGGCCGGTAGCTCGGTTTCCAGAACTGTCCGCACTCTCCTCAGATATTCTTTCCGGAGTCTATCCTTCATTTCACTGTGCGCTATGTTGTCGCTTTCATCCACACCAAGGTATTTGTAGATTTCACCTTCTTGTAGCTGTTTGATTACCAGACCCGCTTCAATGTTTTCACTGAGAGAATAAATACCTTCGGTGAACAATGCTTCCGCGCATTTCTCTGAGCCAAACTCCTTACATACAGGGTGCGGCAAAAGTCTGGAGACGGCCGTTTATTTGTTTCACGGTTGCAGTTAGAAATACGAAATTCGGAGGATAATCCTAGGTCCCCAAGAGCTATTTTGTGGCATATCAAAAACATTTGGGGGGGGGGGGACTCCCAAAGGGGGGGGGGTGGACCCCAACTTTATTTTTTCAAATGGCAACCGCCCACTTATGATACCTTTTTAGAAATAGCATAGAAAAATTAACATTTTCGCGCAAACCCCGAGCTGCCATCTTGATTTTTCACAAAATGGCGGCCGAAAAATTGCGGAAAATGAGCATCTACCAAATTTTCCGATCAATCTGCAAAAAAATTTGTATCCGATGGGTTTAAGGACGAGTAAATCGAATTTGGCATCAGGTTTACCTAATCCCCAAAATTTTTCAAGATGGCGCCATTCATGATGGCCGAAAATTGAAAATTCCGGTTGTTTACCGATGGGTTGGTATGAAACTTGGTATCCGACGGTTTTTTGGGACGAGAACATCGAATTTAGCATCAGTTTTACCAAATTAATTACAGATAAGTACATAAAAATGTTAAATTGGTAGAAAAAATTATAAAGGAGGGGTATCGATAAGGGCCTTTTTTGGCCCCCTCCTAGAATCTGGATATTTATGCGGGTTTTCCAAGTTGACTCAATGTAGTTTACGGAAATAATCATGATTTAGCCCATAGGCCACGGGAACCGTGTTAAACGGTTGCCTAAACATAGGTCTGCAGGCGTCTTCTAGCGAAAATTCGTGTTTCTCTATCACTCCGAGGCTTTTTTGACACCGAGCGCATCGTCCAACTAAAACGAACTTTTGATATGTTATCAAGGGGGCTTTAGGACACATTTTAACCCTGGTTTGGTTTTAGTTAGATGATGCGCTCATAGTTGAAAAAAATTTTTTACAAAAATCGACGTTTCAGGGCCAACCGCAAAAATCTTAGGGAAACACGTCTCTCGAACTGCATGCACGCTACGTATATTATCGAGGGCAGTTATCAAAACTTGTTAGACTCTTGCAAGGAGATTTCCTTCAATTGTGTCAAAAAAAAATTGAATGTTCCATACAAAGAGCTATGAAGATAACGGATTTTGAAGTAGTGGAGGCATATTTTCACTAATAGCATAATATCAACCTAAATCTGGAAATTTATGCGGATTTTTCAAGTTGACTCTTTGTAGTTAACGGAAATAATCATGATTTAGCCCATAGGCCACTGGAACCGTGTTAAACGGTTGCCTAAACATAGGTCTGCAGGCGTCTTCTAGCGAAAATTCGTGTTTCTCTATCACTCCGAGGCTTTTTTTGACACCGAGCGCACCGTCTAACTAAAACGAGCTTTTGGTATGTTATCAAGGGGGCTTTAGGACACATTTTAACCCTGGTTTGGTTTTAGTTAGATGATGCGCTCATAGTAAAAAAAAAAAAAACTTTTTCAAAAATCGATGTTTAAGGAACATCCGCAAAAATCATGGGGAACACGTCTCTCCAACTGTATGCACGCAACGTATATTATCGAGGGCACTTATTAAGCCTTGTAAAACCCTTACAAGGAGATTTTCCTTAAGTGTAGCCAAAAAAAACCCTTACCACATAATTCCCTAGGATTTTTGTGGATGTCCCTTAAACATTGATTTTTGAAAAAGTTTTTTTTTACTATGAGCGCATCGTCCAACTGAAACCAAACCAGGGTTAAAATGTGTCCTAAAGCCCCCTTAATGACATATCCAAAGCTCGTTTTAGTTAGACGATGCGCTCGGTGTCAAAAAAGCCTCGGAATGATAGAGAAACACGAATTTTCGCTAGAAGACGCCTGCAGACCTATGTTTAGGCAACCGTTTAACACGGTTCCAGTGGCCTATGGGCTAAATCATGTATTTCCGTAAACTACATTGAGTTAACTTGGAAAACCCGCATAAATATCCAGATTCTAGGAGGGGGCCAAAAAAAGGCCCTTATCGATACCCCTCCTTTAAAGCAAGTGCTCGAAGTGATGACCTCCTACGACTTCACTGATTCCCATTCGAACGTAAGTACCTTGTCTCACGTTGTGTAAAATTTCCGGAGTGATGTTGTTAATCTCGTGCAGAATATTCGCCTTGAGCATGTTGTTAATCTCGTGCAGAATATTCGCCTTGAGCTCATCAACTGTCGCCGGTTTGGACTTGTAAACTTTACTCTTCAGGACCCCCCCCCCCCCCCCCCCACAAAAAGAAGTCTGACGGTGTTAAAAATTGTAAGTCTCCGTCAAACTTATTTCGAATTTGTTCACAATACTGGACGCGTTTTTCTAAATCACCTTCTAGCAACTCCTGCTCATCATGGCACTGGTACGGATAGTAATTTAATCTTATGGTCTACTACTCTGAGGTGTATCTTTTACAGATCCCGCCACCAACCTGAGGAACTAAGATTTACGTATTCATATTCGTTTTATCGCTGGAATTGCTCGCAACTAGTTGGGAAGGGGGGGGGAGGAGGAGAGAAAAACGAATTTGTTCCCGGTTTTCTCTTATCATCGAGTCCTCTAAAAATCGCGGCTTATTTGAGCATAAGTTTTGTTAGTTTTAGGAATGCACAAATTCTTCATTTTCTTCATTGATGGGAATCTCGATGGTGAACGATACCTTACGCTCCTCCAAACCGAAGTAGTTCCGGCAATTCAAAATTTGTTCCCCGAAGACGGACTTCAGCAAGTGTGGTTCCAGCAGGACGGTGCTCCCCCGCACTGCAGTCTTATACTGCGGAATTTTTTGAATGATACATTTCCAAATCGTTGGATCGGTAGAGGTGTGGTAGGGGAGTTATAAATCGCTTGGCCGTTCCGCCGGCTCGTTCCCCAGACCTAACCCCTTAGACTTTTCTTTGTGGGGAGACCTGAAGAGTAAAGTTTACAAGTCCAAACCGGCGACTGTTGATGAGCTCAAGGCGAATATTCTGCACGAGATTAACAACATCACTCCGGAAATTTTACACAACGTGAGTCAAGGTACATACGTTTGAATGGGAATCAGTGAAGACGTAGGAGGTTATCACTTCGAGCACTTGCTTTAAATTTATACTTTTTTCTACCAATTTAACATTTTTATGTACTTATCTGTAATTAATTTGGTAAAACTGATGCTAAATTCGATTTTCTCGTCCTTAAACCCGTCGGCTACAAATTTTTTTGCAGATTGATCGGAAAACTTCGTAGATGCTCATTTTCCGCAATTTTTTGGCCGCCATTTTGTTAAAGATCAAGATGACGGCGCGGGGTTTGCGCGAAAATAAGGTTGCGGGAATTAGGTTCAACTAATGCCAAATTCGATTTCCTCGTCCCAAAAAATCGTCAGATATCAAGTTTCGTACAAATCCATCAGTAAACAACCGAAATTTTTAATTTTCGGCCATCTTGAATGCCGCTATCTTGGAAAATTATGGAAATTAGGTTGAACTGATGCCAAATCGATTTTCTCGTCCCAAAAAAACCGTCGGATACCAAGTTTCATACAAACCCATCGGTAAACAACCGGAATTTTCAATTTTCGGCCATCTTGAATGCCGCCATCATGGAAAATTTTTACGATGAGGTAAACTTGATGCCAAATTCAATTTACTCGTCCTAAAACCCATTAGATACAAATTTTCATGCAGATTGATTGGAAAACTCTGTAGGTGCTCATTTTCCGCAATTTTTCGGCCGTCATTTTGTGAAAAAATCAAGATGACGGCTCGGGGTTTGCGCGAAAATGTTTATTTTTCTATGCTGTTTCTAAAACAGTATCACAAGTGGGGGGTTGCCATTTGAAAAAATAAAGGTGGGGTCCGCACCTCCTTGGGTGGTGCCCCCCCCCCCCCAAAAAAAAAAATTTTTTTTGATATGCCATAAAATAGCTCTTAATTAACATCCTCCGAATTCCGTTTTTCCAACTGCAACTGTTAAAAAAATAAACGGCCATCTCCAGACTTTTGCCGCACCCTGTATATCCTTACTTAACTTTTTCACTTCTCTCAACTGCACTTCTAGGTCTTCTTCCCCACCGCTGAATTCCGGACTTTATATCCGTGTCTGAGCGCTTTAAGCATACGAGATAACGGTGACATGCAGATGATAAATAGAAGAGGCGATAGAGGGAGTCCCCTTGGTATATTCCCTTTTGTATTGCTATAAGCTCCGTTGATATTAATTCCCCATCTATGTTCACTTGAAGTAGGGTGGCCCAAGTTTGCATCATGTTTGCGAGGGCACTCACTACTTTTTGGTTGACTCCCATCATTCGTAAGGACCTTAAAATCCAGGAATGTGGTACGCTGTCAAAGGCTTTTTTGTAATCAATCCAGGCCATCGCTAGATTTCGTTTGTTTTTTTTTTACGATAACGACCCATCTTGATATTAGCACCTGGTCTAGGCATCCTCTTGCTCCCTTTCGGCAGCCTTTCTGCTCTATCGGCAATGCTCCCGTTCTATCTGCAAATGTGTAGATCCTTTCAGCCAGCTGTATACAGCTTCTACAGTGTGTTCAGACAAGTGGTGGGTCTGGAGTTCTCTGGGTTATCTGCCCCTCTTGTCTTCGGTATCAAATAGGGTACGCCGCGAGTGAGCCATCCAGGACAGGGATCGGAAATGCTTTAACCAATACCTAGTTATGCACTTTATCTGGTCCTGGTGCCTTCCAGTTTGCTGTTTTACCAATGATGGTTGCTACCTACGCCTCTGTTATTTCATTCCACTCCATTTCGAAGTTTGATAGGAGCTCTTCAATCCACTCTGCATTTTTATTGTGCTCGGCCTCATTCTCGTATATTCTGCCTAATTCAGGCGTTTTCTCCATCCCACTAGCAACTTCGCCTCGAAGTTGAGGCGAGGTTGCCAGTAGAAAGCTTTCTGATTGTTTTGAAATTGTAGGTTTTGCTTGTATTGGTTCGTCCTCCGCTTGTAGCGCCGTATGCGCTGGGCAAATGCTGATATTCGTTCCTTGAGGTGCTCGGCAACCTCATTTACTTCCTTCAAGCTCTTTGTTTGATACGCGGCTTTTATTTCCTCCACCTTTTGCTCGGTATAAGTATTACTGACGGGCCAGAGGCCGAAGTCGGTAATACATACTATCACATTATTACATAATATTATATTACTGTTATTATTCAGCTGACTACTGTACACCAGCGAGTGTTGGGATGCTTTAAACTCTCACACACGGGCAAACAATGCTCCTGGGTATGCTGGCTGCTTTTAGTTCGGATGGCCGGTTGATGGTATATTCAATCCCACCGGGGGGGGGGGGGGGGGGGCGGCGGCTCGTCACAGCCTAGGATACCTATTTTGAGGGACCAAGGCTGGGAGGGTGTCTGAAAAACGCCTGCCTAGAGGAGGGTGTCTAAAAGACGCCTGGGGCCTGCCTTGTTGTTATTATAATCATTATAATTAGTATTATTATTTTTTTGTTATTATTTTAGAAAAGAAAACCAGCTTCTTTAGATCCTTTTTCCCCTGTTAGAAATGAACAAAAAATCGACTTAAAAGTCGAAGTTTTAAATCTCTATGATGACACAATACAATTAGTCAATCTTTAATTTACAGGCTTCACTTGGGTTCATACATTATTCCTAGGAATTTGGTTTAATATGAAACATTTTTTGATATCTGTTTCCGTTCACCTCACAAAGACAAGTGTGCCGTGCTTTTGGGATACCCACTATTCATGATTGCTTTTTCAACGACTGGAAGCTAAAGCTGCATAGTAATGCGACCTCTGACTCCGATAAGCAGTTAGCGTTTGGATCGATTGTTCCAGTTCATTGGATATTCACTGATGCTCGCGTCGAAGTTTTTAACTTCAGGTTTTCGTCCCCAAAATAACTGCCCTGTAACTGCCCTCTATATCCTCACCCCTGGTGACCTATTTCACGAAAATTACCTAAGCCTTCAACATCCTATTTCCGGAAGTTGTGCATTGCATCAACTTTAAGGGCTTTTAAAATGGCTATGGGGGGGGGGGGGGGGGGGTTCGTACACGTTCGGTATTCAAAAAGCATCTTTACGGCCGGCGCTACGGTTAAAACGAAGAAACAGTGCTACAACATCACGATAAGATCAAAGAATTTATTTAGATTCCAACTAATTAGGTGCCAGCAGTTGCGGTTAGACCTAAAGTTAACTAACTTTATATTTAGAGATATTATATTGATTAAAAAGATAAATAAACCAAATTGTAAATAAGTAAAATTTTTAAAATTTAGATAATCTTAACAATAAAGATATAAGTTTCTGTTAAAAACTAGGATTAGATACCCTAGATAACTAGGATTAGATACCCTAGATAACTAGGATTGTAGGTTGCGATATGAATGATGAATGAATGAGGAGTAGGATTATTCTTGTGGTGAAACTCACCTCCCCGATCATGTACTGAATGTCATCGTGGGCTTCTTTCCTACAACAAAGATAGAAATGACCAACTTAATCAAAACACGATTTCATAATATGCAACTTTAAAGTGTTAAACGCTGTGAGCAAGCAAGTTATAATGAGACACTTGAATTTCGGAAGGGACAGCTAACTATTTAATGAGTCATCCAAAGTAAATGATTTTGCTGCCTGACTTTAGAAAATTACTTTGGTCATTTACCCAAAGCTCACATGGAATCTTATCGATTCATTTCTATTCATCTATCAAAAGGATAGAGCTACCCAAAAATGACAGTTTAAATTGAAAGCCCATGACGAACAGAGAAGGGAATTGCAATCCGCGCGCACGTAGAGGATTCATCTGTGGCGTCACGAACACGAAGAATGGTGCATAGTTTGAGTCTTCGGAGAGCTCTCCAGTATTTTTTTCTGTTGTTTAATGGCTTTGTGTCAAGCAGAGAGTATAGAAGGTTAGAGGCCCGACTCAATGATAGAAAACTGAAACAGAAGTTGCAGAAGTTGCGTACGTTGACAAGAGAGCGCGCTGGTACCTACAGCTCGCTCATTGATCAGTGATGACGCTAACTACTGCAAATCTATTGTTAACGAGTTGCAGATGTTAACGCGCTCTCGCGTCGACGTACGCAACTTCTTGCCTTTCCTGCAAACTTGTGTTTCAGGCTTTCCCTATCCAGTCGGGCCTATAACCTTCCATACTCTCTGGTGTCAAGCACCTGCAGCCAACTTTCTCTCCAGTATTACTCGGAGAACAAAACAATTGTCAGGTTCCGGAGGAATTACCTGGAGTACCTGTATACGGGAGAGTATTGCCATCTCAGTCCTTTAACTACAGAAAAAGGGTGCCGCTCTCCGATTGGTCGGCTATCATGGAGGCCCGAAGTTGACCCAATGTAAACAAACCCCAGCCCCTCCACTCCTAGTTTGGCCCAATGTAAACAAACAAGAAGGCGATAAAGGTCTTCGAAGTTCTAGACGTGGTTTTAGTTGTGATAGAAATTTTTTTATGATCAACTTTTGAATTGAGTTCGGATCGAACTTTGATGGATATTTTTGCCGACTATTAACCTTTAAGTGTGATTATCATTCATTTCTCAGCCGATAATACGTGTTCCTCTGGGTCGGGCTCGTATAAGTTGGGCGAACTTTGGAGCGTCATGATAGTCTAAAATGGATAAACCAATCAGAGAGCGGCATAGAGATGGCAATACTCTCCCGTATAAAGGGTTATCCAAAAGTCAATGACCACCCCTGTAACTTTTTTCCAAATTGAGATGGAAGTTTGAAACTTAGGCAATGTGCATCGGTCTGAATCAGCAACTTTTTGGTCCCCCCCAAAAATTTTTTGGGGGGGCGGGGGCTAACTTTTGTTTTTCAAAAGGCAAGCTCCCCCCCTTTGTGATATTTCATTCGAAAGATAATAAAAGAAAGAAAATTTTTGGCGCAAACCGCAGGTCAAATTGTTGATTTTTGACGAAATGGCGGCCGGTCAAAGTTCAAAATGGCGGAAATCTGACATCTCCTTTGTTTATTGACGGGTTGGCGTTAAACTCGGAAGCCCAGGGTTTTTCGAGACGAAAAAAGCGATTCTGGCATTGGTTTACCAGAAAAGTCAGTCCTTTTCAAAATGGCGGCGGTCAAAATGCCGGCCTAGAGCGGGAAGTGTATATTTAGGCCGCTTATCGTTGGATTTGCAAGAAACTTGGTATCCGGGGGTATTTTGGCGCGAAAAGAACGAATCTATCATTAGATATCTGAATTTCCTACAAATTTCAAAATGGCGGGAAATCAGTTTTACGGCTGTTAACCAATGGATTTGTATGCAATTCGATAACCTGGTGGTTTTGGCTCGATAAAAAGGAATCTTTCATTAGGTTCTTGAAATACTGAATAATGGATATCGAATTGCATGCAAATCCATTGGTTAACAGCCGTAAAACTGATTTCCCGCCATTTTGAAATTTGTAGGAAATTCAGATATCTAATGATAGATTCGTTCTTCCCGTGCCGAAATACCCCCGGATACCAAGTTTCATGCAAATCCAACGATAAGCGGCCTAAATATACACTTCCCGCTCTAGGCCGGCATTTTGACCGCCGCCATTTTGAAAAGGACTGACTTTTCTGGTAAACCAATGCCAGAATCGCTTTTTTCGCCTCGAAAAACCCTGGGCTTCCGAGTTTAACGCCAACCCGTCAATAAACAAAGGAGATGTCAGATTTCCGCCATTTTGAACTTTGACCGGCCGCCATTTCGTCAAAAATCAACAATTTGACCTGCGGTTTGCGCCAAAAATTTTCTTTCTTTTATTATCTTTCGAATGAAATATCACAAAGGGGGGGGGGGAGCTTGCCTTTTGAAAAACAAAAGTTAGCCCCCGCCCCCCCCAAAAAATTTTTGGGGGGACCAAAAAGTTGCTGATTCAGACCGGTGAACATTGCCTAAGTTTCAAACTTCCATCTCAATTTGGAAAAAAGTTACAGGGGTGGTCATTGACTTTTGGATAACCCTTTATACGGGAGAGTATTGCCATCTCTATGCCGCTCTCTGATTGGTTTATCCATTTTAGACTATCATGACGCTCCAAAGTTCGCCCAACTTATACGAGCCCGACCCAGAGGAACACGTATTATCGGCTGAGAAATGAATGATAATCACACTTAAAGGTTAATAGTCGGCAAAAATATCCATCAATTCATGCAGAAATTCATATTGCTCTCTCTACAACGTGGTTTCATATTCAAATTCGTGGTTGCCGTTTCCATATTTCACAAGCGTGGTGGCGCCGTATTCAAAATTTAGCTCTCGCGCGCCAAACACCTGACGCAGCGATACTCGCGTTATCACCACTGCTGTTAGATCAATGCTCGCTTGCTATTACTCTGCGTGTGCTGTTGCCGCTCTGTGTCCACCAATAATAATCAGCGTGTTTTTCCACGCGGGAGCCACCTCGACTGTAGGGGGAAAGGGCCTGATTTCAAACGGGAGCCACCTCGCCAGTCTCAAAACGGGACGGGAGCCACCTCGGATACTACCGTATTCTAGAATGGGCCTGTTGCAAACTTTTGCTAGGGCAAAAATAAGAGTTATTACTCATAAAGAGTGTCTCAAAAATCACGATGAGCGCATCGACAAAGTCTGAGATGCACTCCTTACTTCACACTTTGCATAAGAAATTTGCATTTTTTCAAGCTTTCCGCTTCAAAAATGATACCACAGCACAGGTGAACATTTTGTTAGAGGATTCATTCCATCTAACCCCTGCTCACAAGAATACCACGCAATATTCAACATGGCCGACGCCCATTCGCCAAAACACATGTGACGGGACGATAATTCTAACCACCTGATAACAATCGGCGTATTTACATTCACATTTTTCTCGCTTTGGCAGATACCCGTCTTGATTGACCTCGTAGGTACTCTCCTCTACTTGCGCGCGGAAGCGTCGACCATGTTGATCAGGGATTGAGTGGAGCGACTCCTCTAACGAAATGTTCACCTGTGCCGTAGTATCCTTTTTGAAGCGGGAAGCTTAAAACAGTGGTAGATTTCTTACGCAGATTGTGAAGTTAGGAGTGCATTTCAGAGTTTGCCGATGCGCTCGTCGTGATTTTTGAGACATTATCAATAAGGAATAACCCTTATTTTTGCTCTAGCAAAAGTTTGCGACAGGCCCATTACCCAAAGACTTGCTGTATCAGCCTCCGAACTGCGCTCCAAGTCTCCAATCCCTCGAGGTCGGAGAGTACTAGAAACTACGTAGAATGACGTAGAAAAGGGATAAGCTTTACTTCCTTTCCCCTTCGCGTCTTTTTTCAGGAGCAACATCATGAGGTTTTGGGCCTGCTGCTCGTTTATTATTACGAGAGATCAGAAAAATGGAAGATATCATCGAGTTCACGTTTCCGAAATAAAATGTAAATGAGCGATAAAGAATCCGGCGGGCGACGACAATAACCTTAGGTGCGTTACTACAGTCTCCGGAGAGGTCTCCAGTATTACCTAGGTACCGTCAAGGAGAGAGTATGGACACTCGGTGATCCCGAAAAATGGCGGCGACTCCGGTTGGGAGAAAAAGGGAGCGGGCGAGAAGGGGTTGTTGCTAACCTTTGACGTTTATCACCTGCTGCACCTATTACCAAACAAGGTTGGGGGTTGAATTTGCAAAGAACCCCGCAGCATCCTTATGGCAAATCCCCCCCCCCCCCCCCCAGTCGAACCTGATGAAACTTTGATATGTTGCACAGCTAGTCATTCTGATCAGAAGCTCTCAGGGGCCCAGAGGGATCCCATGTGCGATTTTCGAGATAATCGCCGCTTAATATGAGAGAACGAGGGTTCCGCCGGCCGAACCTTTGTGCGGCGCCACTCGTGCCCTTCCCTCCCAGTCCACTCCGGCCCCTCTCCGCTTCTCCGCCACCCATACACGAGGCTCGGACTCCGACGCACAGTGGGAAAAACAGCCGGTCTAGCGCCGAAAAAGTCGGAAAATCAGCATCAATGAAAATGGCCAAAAATTGGTATGTATGTGTTCCTTAGGATCTACTGATCAAGAATCAGCCAAGTTCTACTTCATAAGATCGATCGTATCTGCGATAATAATAAGAAATGCACCGGTTAGCGCGGAGCTGGTTGAGGACCGCCTCTGAGTGGTTACATTCAGTAGCCTCGTGTGTTCGTCTAAGTGTGTCATAAGTGACTTTCAATTTTTTTTCAAGAAAGGCTTGCTCACCTAAACATAAGGATACCAATTTTTTCTTTTTTACATACTTCTATGACTTACAGCAATTTTTGAAAGTTAGCCTCTGAAATAGTCAGAAATTCAAACTTCTAAAGACTGCATCTTACAATATCCAAGGATATCCAAGGAGATATTCATATCCAGTTACTCGTTATACTATCAAGATCACAAAAATCCCTGGTTGAAACCAGCCTTTCCCAGCCTTTCAGAGATATTTGATCAAAACTGAGTCGAAACATGCGCTCTGTAACTGTCGTTTTGCCTAGCAGCTTAGCGTTGAATCGCTGAGTAGCGTAGGGAGAGTGCGTGCGCAGAGCGTTGCGCGCGCAACTCCCCCAACGCACTCTTATATTACAGCTATTCCCGCCTGCGAACAAGTTGTCACCGATAGCCTAGCGAACAGCGTGCACTGCAATTATTTTCTTAGTCCAGGTTCGATCTCCGCCGAAGCAGATGTTTTGTACTTTATCCGTGCAAATTTTCACTTTTTAGTTGTTTCTCTCGTACTATATTTAACAGAATGCGCATGTACAATACTTCATATTTTTAAGATTTTGAGGAGCTGGAAAGTTACGGAAAATCATTGAGCACGCAAACCATTCCAAAAAAAAAGAAAAAAAAGGGAAATAGGACTAGGACACTTCATAGTGTAGAAAGTAACCAGCAATAACATAAAAAGCAAGAAATATTTTATTTTAACTCCACTGACCGATCAGGAACCACAAACCAAAGCACAGTCTCCAGGAATGTGAATTACAGCTGATTTGCCGACTAAATTTAGCTCGATACCACTGAAATTTACGAAAAATCGGCGCATTATGCTTTCTTTGATGCTTAGGTAGATATATAGGACCAACTAAGTGTGAAAAACCAATGTAGTCCAGGCGCCTGGTAGCTAAAAATGAGGCTACCTGGAATTTTGGGTACACAGCGATTTTTTTGGCTTACTTTATGTTTTTTGGGTCGCTGAATCCGAATCTGAAGTTTCCGCACGCGTATCTGGTGAGCATTTTCCGCTATTTTGAAAAAATGGCCTAAAAAGGCCTTTTTTTGCGGTTTTTTTTATATAGCGGCTACGGATGAGGAAAAGTCCCGGATTTAGCTAATGTTTTGAATAGCTGACAAAATTTGGAAGAAAATGGTATATAAATATGCTAGGTTTGCTCAAAAATTGAGGAACCTCGGATTTCGGAACTTTAGAACGCTTCGGAACTTGGCTGACCGCGGCGAGCCGGATCGCGCGTTGACGGGTGCGCCGCGAAAACGTGAATAGGCGCGATGTTCACGATGCTGTATCTTCCTCAATTTTTAAGCAAACCTAACATATGTATACACCATTTTCTTCCAAATTATGTCAGCTATTCAAAACATTAGCTAAATCCGGGACTTTTCCTCATCCGTAGCCGCTATATCAAAAAAAACCGCAAAAAAAGGCCTTTTTAGGCCATTTTTTCAAAATAGCGGAAAATGCTCACCAGATACGCGTGCGGAAACTTCAGATTCGGATTCAGCGACCCAAAAAACATAAAGTAGGCCAAAAAAATCGCTGTGTACCCAAAATTCCAGGTAGACTTACCAGGCGCCTGGACTAATGGGAAAGTGAACACTCCGAGCGTCAAGACTTTTTCGGCGCTAGATTGGCTGTTTTTCCCACTGTGCGACGCTCACGAGGCTTTGCTAATTGTCACCGGCGCGGCGCGGGTGGTCTTCATCACCACCCATATAAGACCACCCGGGCCGGTGACGATTAGCAAAGTATGGAACGCCGTTTGTACGAAAACCTGTCCTCCGGGGTGTGACGGTAATTTTTCCCGTCACTTAAGTTCGAATAAGTATTTAATCATATGTAAAAATTTCGATGACTACAACGGTAGCAGGTGATGGCGACAGTAGAGCACTCTGTAGGGACGGTGAAGTAGCGGAATACCGTAGTGCACCGGTCGGCCGCCGCGCGCCACTCGAGCGCTCTCGCGGAGCGATCCGGACCCGACCACCCAGCTGATTAGCGTGTGCACGACGTCTCAGTCGTTCAGACTCCTGAAAAAAGTCGGTTTTTTTATTATTTTTGCTTTATTAGTTACTTGTTTTCAGCAAATTTACTCAAGAAAGTCGCGAAGCTAATTTAGGCAAATCATTTGATGTAGGAATAAATTTATTTGATTGTATATTTAACTTTTTGAAGTCGAATGAAGTTGGTCGATGTGCACGGAAGGTAGATGAAATGAATTTGATGGGGTCCCGACCGGTACCTCGCAGCGCTTGTCCGATTTATCGGATCCCTTCATTTGCGTAGCTGTGCACGTGGTGAGTAGCACGCTTGCAAATGAGGGCTTGGTTTTTCATCGCATTTATTCTCTCGTGTGACGCACCCATTTATGGGTAGCTCCTATGGTGGATAAATGCATTAGCATTGACTTATTACTTAGTAATCTCTTGTTGAAATTTATTTAAACGAATTTTATTTTTATTCTTATTCGGAAGCACATCTAATTTAATTATATTTAATTTAATTTAATCATGAAAAATAAATCTCTCATAATTGATCAATTTCCAAGTGTGCACGTGTTGAGTAGCACCTGGGATTTTGATTGTTATTGGAATTTATTTTGGAAAATATTTATTTCGTATCCTAAATCTACCATTCAAGATTGAGTGCACGTGGTGAGTAGCACCGGTTGTTTGGGAGATTGAGGGTAAAATAAATAATCGAAGAGTAATTCATTCGAAAGTTCGAAAACCTTTTTTTTGTCCCTTTTCCGTTCCTTTCAAAGTACCTATTTAAAAAAAAAGCCAATCCGATCAACAACATTCACCTTCAATCGTCCTAAATTTTGATCTCGTATTTAGTTTTATTTTTTTTGTCTTGAGAAATTTTTTAAGTTTGTAATTGTGTTCAAAAAGTAGTTTCTTTTCTTGTCAATAAAAATTGACTCTAGTACGTTTAAAATTTGCTCTCATTATTCCTTCCTGCAACACCTGTCCTCACCTCAGGAAAATTTTATTTTTGATTACGCACTTCGAGTGTGTTGGCGCCCGAACCCAGGCGTCCCGACGAGCATCTGACACCCAAAATTTGTGGCTTGATCTGCTGAAGCTCGATCCTTTCCGGAAGGCTTGCTTCCTGACGATCAGGATCGTACGAGCTCTCGCTTTTCCTCGCCACACGGGGGGGGGGGGGGGGATCAATTTATCTTGAGGGAGAGTGATTTTCGTTGGGAGAGAAACAAATTCCCGAGGGGCAGAGAAACTTTTTCAGGCGTGGAAAAACTTTTTAGGTGTAGAGCAATTTTTTTAGGGGTGGAGAAACTTTTTGAGGTGTGGAGAAACTTTTCTTGGGGTGGAGAAACTTTTTTTAGAGGTGGAGAAGGAATTTGAGCGGGGCGAGGAAATTCTGTGCTCCACTCTGATAAAAATGTTCCCGTCCCTGATCGCGGATATATCGAGTATCTGGAGGAGAAGAGAAAAAATAATAAATTCTTCCCTCCGCCGTACGTTCGATATCATGACTCCTCTGCGCGAAGAAGGATCTTGCCGCGGGAGAACTGATTTCGCTATATCGATTGAGTGGGGTGGAGAAACATCTCTAGGTGTAGAACCAATTTTGCGCGGCGAGGAGCCGATCGCGACTGCTCGGCGCGGAGAAGGATCTTGCCGCGGGAGCGCTGCATTGCTTTCGACGTATCGATTGAGTGAAGTGGAGAAATATTTCTCGGTGTAGAGCCGATCGCGACTGTTCGGCGCACTATAGTCCACAGACTGGATTTAACGGAACTTTATTCGAAAATGCAATGTACAGTTTTAAAAATTGATGGAACTAATGCTTTTTGGGTCGCTGATTTCATTGAACATTTTAGTTTAACGAAATGTTTACATCCTCACCGAGAAACTTGACTTCAAATGTAATTTCTGGCGCTTTAGAGAGTAAAGATCCCCCCCCCCCTATTCTGACGATGAAAAACATGTAAACAACTTGATATTAGGGGGGTTTTAAGCAGCTAGACAGGGGTTTGGACACACTGTGCCGCAGCAAGATCCGTCTCCTCACCGAGCAGCCGCGATCGGCTCCTCACCGCGCAAAAATGGTTCTACACCTAAAGCTGTCCCCCCCCCCCCCCCCCAATCGATATAGCAAAAAAAAATCAATTCTCCCGCGGCAAGATCCTTCTCCGCGCAGAGGAGTCGCGCTATCGAACGTGCGGCGGAGGGCAGGATTTTTTATTCTTTCACTTCTCCTCCAGATATTCGGTATATCCATGATCAGGAATGGGAACATTTTAATCAGGAGAAGGGAGCACAGAATTTCCACGCCTCGATGAAATTCAATCTCCACACCTAAAAAAGTTTTTCCACACCTGTAAAAGTTTCGCTGCCCGTCGGGAATTTGTTTCCCTCCCAACGAGAATCGCTCTCCTTCAAGAGAAATTGTTCCCCCCTCCCCCTAAAATAGGTTTTCGTACAAACGGCGTTCCATAGCAAAAGCCTCGTGAGCGTCGAAGTCCGAGTCTCGGGTAAGGGTGGCGGAGAAGCGGAGAGGGGCCGGAGTGGACTGGAAGGGAAGGAGTGGCGCCGCACAGAGGTCCGGCCGGCGGGACCCCCGTTTACGCATATTAAACGGCGAATCGCGCGCCCTCCTCGAGGGGTTAGGGAGCTTCGCTCCCTGGACCCCCTTCACTCCCTCCGCGAGCCTTGTGGCTCGCTGAGCCACATTCCCATGACTACCACTTTGATTATATTTGAGAGAGTTCTAGAACGCCGTCTTGCAACAGACTTCCAAAAATCCAAGAATACTCCAGAAAGCTCCCAAAAGGACACGGCGAAGACCTCGATTAAAGTGCGCATCGCCTGGAGAAAGTTGGGACAAATTTATTTTCTAATTCATTTCATTCGAGAGAAGCTATTGTCAGTCATGAAACCTTACGAAAGTTCGAAAAAATTCAATGAAGTTCTGGAGAGGATTAATGAAGGTCATCGTTTCACTAACTGTCGCCTGAATGATGAAAATTCGAGCGAGTTCTAGAAAGTTCCAGACTAAGTTACTACTCGTCGCCATGAGACACCCTCCTTGTGTTTGGGAAAATTCTAGAAAGTTCGGGTAGACGGCATTGCTCGTTGCAACTCAAAGGAGGGATGGAAAGGAACCACTGGCCGCGGCTGCGTAGTGTTAAAGAAGCCGATGAGCGCGGCGCGATACTTGATGCGGGTGGTGGGGCGGGGATCCTGCCTAGCAGCCGGAGGGGGACGGGCGTCGCGGCGCGCCAGGAGGGGGAGGGAGGCTGCCGCTGGGATAAGCGGTCGGTGAGTCTGCGCGGTGCGTCGCGCGGGGAGAGGAATTCCTGACACGAATTTTCGTCAATTTTTAGGAGCGCTTAGAGCTGTAATATAAATGAATAAATGTGTTCTTCTCATTTCATTTAAATGAATAAATAAATAAATAAACAAAAAAGCAAGCGGGAAAGCTCTCATACGCAGGTATTAGAGAAGCGGACAGCGTTGAGCACAATTTTGAAGAGTTTAAGCTTTACTACATAATACCTGTTGCAATGGATTCGAGCGATAGAATCCACTGACAAGTTGGGGAAGGGTCACTGAGTAGACTCAATCACCTACAAAACCGTATTGCTAAGACGCAGAGTCTGGGTTTCTGCCTGCATGGGAAAAACAAGCATCGCGGTTAGAAACGTTGCTCTGTGTTTCCTGTCCAGACAACAGCTCAGCTGAAAATTGCAAGGATGAGACAAAGTGATGTCATACAGAGTTTTAGCTCCTCAGTTCCCATGTGAACGCAGTCAGCCCGGCAAATCAGAGTCCTGTGTAAGGCCCTGATTGGCCCGGAGGATTGAGCCGCAGGGGAGAAGGGAAGCTAAGGCGACGCTACTCGCAATTTTCAGAAAATCTCTGAAATCAGTCTCGTTTTAGCTCATCAGCGATTCTGGCCAGGTCGCGATCGGCCCGTCACGCCGCACTATGGTCCGAATAGCCGGTTTAAGCGGCATTAAATCAGATATGTATGTTTAAACCTCGCAACATGAGTTTTCAGGGATTTTTAGGGTCGCCGAGTGCAAAAATGCTAATATTCTTCAGGAAAAATCCATTTTTAACATTTTTATACTTTATATAACTGTGGTAATATTTTGTTCAGAAACCTTAAATTGAGGCACACAGATTACAATGGCGCGGTGGAGCAGTGGACATCGCGTCTCACTTATCTTCTTGATGTCCCGGGTTCGATTCTCGATAGAATTTTTTTTTTTTTCTAAAAGTTTAAAAATTAATTTTACATTGGGTGGACTATAAGAAGCTAAAAGTAGAGCCTCGTCAAACACTACTATCAAGGGAATTTGAAAAAGACAGCTCAGGATAATACTTCTACGTTTCATGGCTCCAGAGGCCTACTTTCAAGTCTCACCGATCAGCCGTTTGAACTTGTTTTCGTCTGCCAAGCTAAACTTAAGCTTAAATATATCCATTTTGATAGATTATTTGTTTGAAACATGGGTAAACGTAAAAAAAAAAACGTTTACGGGACCTCAAAGTAGCTTCCTAAGACAATTTAATTGCTCGGGAGCCTTACTTTCAAGTCCCACCGATCAACCGTTTAGACTTGTTTTCGTCTGCCAAGCTAAACTTATGCTAACATATATCTACACTGATAGATTATATGTTTGAAACACTTAAAACGTCAAAAAAAAAACTTTTACGGGGCCTCAAAGTAGCCTCCCGAGGCGATTCTTTGCTGTTCTTGAGCACAAGTTTCAATTGGTCCCCATCAACTCGTATCATTCTGCCTGGGCAGATTTAAGCTCTAATGCATTCGATTTGCTAGAATATGACAATGGAACATGATAAAAGTCATCGTCAATGGCATATGATAGCTAATTGTAGCAAGTGATAAGAAACGCGAAAACGTCATTTTTCATAAGAAATAACTTGAGGCGATTGTGTGTGATTGATCTGCCACTCAGACTAAAAGGTAGTCTAGAGTCACGACAATAACTTCCGAGTAAAATTACGAGGTGCTCAGAGGTGCAAAGGATATTTTTTGGGTCCTACTTTTGCGATTTTATTGAAAAAAGTGACTATGTCTACGGGTTAATCTTGAACATTAGATATGATGAAAAAGAACAGTTTCAGCATGAAACATCTTAAACTTATCTTATATTTTGTGAATCGAGTGCCCAAACACTTTCAGGTACGGTGAAACGACGAAAACAAGCCCTTAAACACAGCACTGCCGCTCGGTAACTGGAATCGCACTCATAAAGTGCTCCGCGCGCCGCACTTCCCAGGCTTGTCACATCTTTATTAGTGCTTTAATCGAAGTGAAATTTTACAGGAGTCTTCTCTACAGTATGTACTATCGATCTACTTCTTAAAATCTAACTTTTTCCAAACTTCACTTTTTCGATTTATTGCCGCTTAAACCGGCTATTCGGACCATAGTGCGCCGTGCTCTAAACGAACTCCGCGCGGGAGCCGCGTGTAGGTCTGAGAGTGTGTTTCGAGTGTGTTTCATTTGTTGTTATTATTGAAAGTCTGGAGGAGAGGATTCCGTCGAAAGTTTAGAATTAAAGTGTCCGTAGAAACCCGAGAACCGACGTGTAGTTCGTTTTGTCAAAGTGCCCTACCTACCCTTCGTTCCGAGGAGCAGCGGAAGGCTCCTCGCTTTTCTCCTAATAACGTTTACCCTTCCGCTGGTGAAGCTACCCCCCCCCCCCCCATCTTTTTAGAAAGAGATCGAGTGTGTGTACCTTCATCTCTTTCGCCTCGGCGCCCCTTCGGTTGTGTGTGCTACATATTCCAGCGTTCCACTGTGTATGTGTAAACTTGCAAAAAACAATTAAGAGGTCTTTCTTAGGAACTTACATTATAGCTGCAATCGTCAGTTGGACGTGGAAATTTTGGAATCTAAAGCTCTTAATGGACGCCGCATTAAACACGTGCGTAAGGACCACATATCCGAAAAACTGTCGGACCAATTCCTGCAAAGTGGTCAACTATTCCCAGAAACGGAAAGTTTTACCCTTGCTATACGAGATATGATCATAACAACCGAGAACTATCAGAAGTTCATCATCAAAGATGGGTCAGTCAAAGACGAAAATTATAGGAAATGTCGCCAGTTTTCTGAAATCAAACACATCACGGCAGGATGTAAACTAATAGCAGGCACGGAATACACCAACAGACATAACTCACAATCAGTAGCAAAAATAATACGTCAACGAATCGCTCTCGACCGTAAGCTTCATCCATACTCAGCTCCATATTACAACTATTCACCCAAGACCATACTAGAAAATAGTAACTTCGAATTATACTGAGATCTCTCAATCCAAACTGCTAAGATCATTCCGCAAATGTTCCCCTCGACAAAATCGGGGAAAAAACGCGTTTCTCATTGACATTGCTGTACACCATCAGGGCTCAAAATGCGTAGAACAATTGGAGGAGTACACGCCTCTGGGCCTCTGGCGCATGAAGTTAAAAGGCTCTGAAAACTGGATCAAATCCGAAATGTACCTTTCATTATCTCGATCACAGGTTTAACACCTTACAACTTCGTGGATAGCCTACAACGGTTACAGCCAATATCACCAGTCTATACCTTTCACCGCCAAAAAATAAGCTAGGAGGTTAGGTATCTTTTTTTTTTTTTTTTTTTTTTTTTTTTGAGCTTATCGCGCCCTCTTTAGAATCTTTGGCCTTAGTTTTTCAACAAACAGCCACTGCTATGGAACGGCTTCCGTAACCCTAAAAAAAAAAATTCGGGGGGAAAAAAAAGTATACATATTTTTTTCGTGAAAAAAAAAATCCGAAAAAAAAGTATACATATTTTTTTTTTCGTGAAAAAAAAAAAAAAAAAAATATCTTAGGACTAGGTCGAATAACGGCTGGTGTTGCTGGGGGACTCCAGCGGCCGATGCCCGTTGATTGTAAGGACTGATGAGTGTTGAAGACCGATGCGCGGCAAGCCGGGCATATTCAAATATTTCCCGCGAAATTCCAACTGAACCTGCTAGGGGTCACAGTTGGATCCTTAATTGCATGGACTGTGTATAATCGAGACGCGTAGACCCGTTACCTACTTCAGAAAAGTGCGGATGCAGCTTACCTATTCAGGGAACATCCGTATTTAATTGCGCAAGAGCGGGAGTAGGGAGGGGGGAAGGGCAAGGAAAAGTTGTTTATCCCTTTTATAAATTCGAATTTGAGTTCGAGTTACCGCTTAGCGGGATTCAGTGGGATCCCGTTATTGCTCGAGGAAAGGAACGGGTGCGAAAAACCCTTGACTTGTGCACCACTCTGTATATTTATATGAAACTCTTGGGCTATTTGAAATAAGGGAGGACCGCAGATCGGAACTCCGCCTTTAATTGAAGGGGTGTTTAAGGAGGTAGGAGCAGGTTCAGTTGGAATTGCGCGGGAAATATTTGAATATGCCCGGCTTGCCGCGCATCGGTCTTCAACACTCATCAGTCCGTAGAATCAACGGGCATCGGCCGCTGGAGTGTCCCAGCAACACCAGCCGTTATTCGACCTAGTCCTAAGATTTTTTTTTTTTTTTTTTTTTTCACGAAAAAAAAGTGTGTATACTTTTTTTCGGAATTTTTTTTTTTCACAAAAAAAAAAAATTATGTATACTTTTTTTCGGATTTTTTTTTTTTTTTTTTAGGGTTACGGAAGCCGTTCCATACACTGCACTGAAATTAACACTTTATTAACACAAAATTTGGTTGTTTAAAATGTGCGATTCCAAAGCTTGATAGAGTTCCAGATTAGATTTGTTCAGGATAAATTTTGAGTCGATGTTGATTTGAGGGTGTTCTTTCCTTAGGATGTTGAAGATTAAGGTTGGTTGGAGGGTTAAGGACGGACACTGTAGGAGTATGTGGTCGATTGTGCCTACTTGACCGCAGGTGCACAAATCGTTATCTTTGAGTTTGATTCTATGGAGGTACTGAGGGTGTAGCCCATGCCCAATACGCATCCTAGAAATAATGTTGGTTGATTTCTTGCTTAGTGTTATGTTTTCAAACCAAGCTCTCTCTGAAACAACTGGTTGGATCCCTCCGAGTCTAATTCCTTTAATCTTCGAGCTTTCGGTCCAGGATTCTTGCCATTCTCGAAGGGTAGATGATTTTGCTTGTTTTAAATAGTTGGAGTGGTGAATTTTTTCGTTGGACGAGTCAATGGCATTAGTTAAGATTTTTGTTTGTTTATCTGCTAATTCGTTTCCTGGTAAATTGGTTATTGTGTTCTTTGTTGCAAGAAGAGAAATTGCGCTAAGTGAGTCGGAGCAAATTATAGCTTTCCTGACGTTGTAGAGTCAAATTAAGGTTTGGCTTTCCTTATTTCCTTTTATTTCTGCGCTCATTATGGTTCTGCTGTGGTTTAGAATGTATGTTCGGTTGACATCTATATCAGGGCTTACTACCGCTGCTGTTGTTCGTTCATCAGTTTTACTACCATCTGAGTAGAAGAACACACTGTCTTTATTCTCTTCTACAAACTGGGCAAATATGGCTTTATTAGAAGGATCTCCTTTCCTCGTGATTGGAAACAGGATTGAAATTTCTGGTACTGGAAATTGGAACTTGTCGAATCTGACTTCTTCTGATGTTGCTACTCCTTGCCTTAGTTGTAAGAGATCTGTTGCTCTCTTAGTTAGTAACGATGGGTATTTATGGTTATAGTTGTTTCTCTGTAAGTCATCGAGTATTTTATTGAGGGTATCGGCCTTTGTAGTCAAAGAGATGTTGTTGATTTTAAGTATGTATTTGTCTTTATTAGAAGGATCTCTTTCCTCGTGATTGGAAACAGGATTGAAATTTCTGGTACTGGAAATTGGAACTTGTCAAATCTGACTTCTTCTGATGTTGCTACTCCTTACCTTAGTTGTAAGAGATCTGTTGCTCTCTTGGTTAGTAAGGATGGGTATTTATGGTTATAGTTGTTTCTCTGTAAGTCATCGAGTATTTTATTGAAGGAATCGGCCTTTGCAGTCGAAGAGATGTTGCTGATTTTAAGTATGTATTTGTCTGTCACTTGCTGAGCTCTTTGAATCGGGGATTGGATTCCTGATTCAACATATATTGAGTTATTGGGTGATGATTTAAGAAATCCAAATGAAGTTCTCACTGCTTTATTTGTAATCACGTTCAGTACTTTTTCCGATCTATTGTTGTACCAAAATTGGACTCCAAAATCTAAGGTCGATTTGATTAGTGATTTAAATAGGTTTTTAGTTGAGCTTTGATGACATCCCCACTTTATTCCTGACACCATTCTGATGAGATTAGTATTAGCATTTACTTTGTCTTTAGGGTATTTTATGTGGGGGAGCCAGGTCCATTTTCGATCATACATGAGACCTAGGTACTTGAATTCGATAACTAAGTCTATGGGTTTCTCATAGATTAAGATCGGGGCGTGCTCTATTTTTCTACGTCTTGTAAATATCATAATTTTGGATTTAACTTGTGAGACAGTTAGAGATAGTTCATCGAGTTCATTGATCAGGGCGTCTAGATCAGTTTGAATTTGTGGAAGAGCTTCGTGCAAGTATTTACTTCTCTTCATTATTGCTATATCATCCGCAAATTCCAGTAGTTTACAACTGTTTATTCTCTTGTGTAGTTGGCTAGTATATATTAGGAACAGCAGTGGGCTTAAAACAGCTCCCTGTGGGAGTCCTGAGTGGGAGATTCTAGGGCCATAAGTTACACCTCCAAAGTTTACGTAGATGTTTTTCTTATTGCAGAGGCTGTGTATGAGTTCTATTAGTCGGTTATTCACTTTGAGGTCCTTCGTCATACTGTAAAGTTTGTCGATGTTAACGGTATCACAGGCACCTTCTATACAGGGTGTTAGAAAAGAGTAGGGAGAAAATGGGGATCTTGCTCGATAAAAAATCCAACAGCGTTGCATTATGGTGCAGAAAAATACGAATTAAATTACAGTGTTGTATAGGGATTATTGTTCAATATGGCAACGCTGTAAAGTAAAAGTATTGCATGCTGCCCCTTCAATGGTCGGGTTATGCAATCGCGTAATGTAGCCCCTTCAATCTGCGGTTTATGCAACGGTGTATTTTTCAAGATGGCACAGCAGCGTTGCCGGACGGTGGACATAAATAAATGATTTAATTATTGGTGAAATTTTGCAACATCGCATTTTACAGTGTTGCCAGATGGGGCGAGAAATTAGTTAATTTTTCGATACAATGTTGCCAGATTGTGCAAAAAATTCGGATTTTCGGACTTGTAAAAATTTTCGGTTTCGGAAGACCGTATCTAACAGTATGGGCCCGGTATCGGATACTGTAGATTACGGTCTGATCCGGGAAATTGAAAAATTTTCGGAAAATCACCCTCCTCCGATCCGTTGCGGATCGATGCGATTCTTTTCCACTTTCGAAGATCGGAAAACTGTACGGATCGAATTTCGATACGACTTTTCGTTTCCGAGATTTCGGACTTGTAAAATTTTCGGCTTCGAAAGACCGTATTTTACAGTATGGGGCTGGTATCGGACACTGGAAATTAGGGTCTGATTCGGTAATTTTCATTTTTTAGTAATGTGCGCTTGGAAATGCGTACGGGAACCTTGTGTTTTGCGATGAGCGACTGGGATTGGATATTGCAATATTCAGTTTGATGAATCAAAAAATTTTATTATTTTTTTTTTTTTGTTGGATATTTACAGTTAAAGTTACAGTTGAAAACAGTTCGCGTTTAGAAAACGCAAACGCGTTCAGAAAACGCAAACGCAAACGCGTTCAGAAAACGCAAACGCAAACGCGTTCAGAAAACGCAAACGCAAACGCGTTCAGAAAACGCAAACGCAAACGCGTTCAGAAAACGCAAACGCGTTCAGAAAACGCAAACGCAAACGCGTTTAGAAAACGTACACGTTCAGAAAACATGCGCGTTCTAAAAACGTGAGGGTTGTCAACCACAAACATCGATTCCTTCTCTTTCTCCGAACTTTAAATCAACACTTATATCATCAACTTTCCGATTGTTATTTTTCCGGGCCATCCTGATGAAACGGAACTTGCAGTCGGATGATATGTACTTAGAGTACAGGTACGGAGCGGAGCAAATAAGCGCCAGTAAACTCAAGATGAATAGAAGAACGTCCATCAAGGTAGAGGGTGCGCATTTGATTTCCGGACAGACCGGGCACATTGTGATGTTTGCTTCGGATGAGTTTTCCGCTACCGTTGTGGAATTCACTCCAACAACAGCAATGATGATGGTGATGAGAAATATTTTATCAATCATGATTTTTTCCTTGCGATACTGAGAAGAGAATGCATACTATTTATACGAAATCTTTACTATAGAGAGCCGCTCTCCTCTCTCTGGTGTATAATACTATGCGAATCGCACTCAAAAGTCTGCATATCTTCCAGTCCCGTTCGTCTACTTTCTTGTACCCCTGCTTTAAGAAGTACATTATTTCATGCTCGTCTGCGACACGTTCTAGAAGATGGCAAAATCTTTCCGTTATCTCAACTAACCCATAACACCCGACGGGATCGGAAGTGTCTATTGAGCTGAGTTTAAGATGGTGGAACAACTTGTCAGGAAAAAGGAGTCTGGCAAACTTGTTCAAAAGCTCTGCTCGTATTCCTGGAATCTTGAAAGAGAGAGCCTCATATACCGTGTCCAAGGTGTTCATCGCTCTAATCGATTGTGATTTGAGGGTTGGAGCGTCCATACTTGACGAGTTCTTGTTTTGAAATGATCGATCACACTTCCTCGACACTATTTATACGTTCCCTAACTAGAATTGTTAATTTTTCCCACTTGCATGAAAGCGTAGTTTTATATTGCTACTATAAATTATGACTACACAGTTTGTCCGAGTGTAACCGAATCTGGTGATTAGCAAATACTACTATATTTACTTTGATCTAAATTACGACGACACAGTTTGTCCGAGTGTAACCGAATCTGGTGATTAAGAAATACTACTATATTAACTTTGATCTAAATCATGACTACACACTTTCTCCGAGTGTAACCGAGTTTGGTGGTGAATGAATACTACTACTACTATATTTACTCTGAGGTAAATTATGACTTTACAGTTTCTTTTCACTCGGTTATGAAAAGTGTAAATTTGTCTCCGAGCGAAAGTTCGTCGGTCTAGGTTTTGATGACATTAGAAAACCTCGAGTTTAAAATAGTTTTCACTTGTTCACTCTGAAATCTTTTTCAATGAACAGAATCTAGCAAACGTAAAGATAGTATAGATTTTCTGTTGTGACAAACTCAGTAAACTTGGAGCTTAAAATAGTATCACTTGTTCGCTCTGAAATATTCTCAATGAACAGAATCTAGCAAACGTAAAGCTAGTATAGATTTTCTGTTGTGACAAACTCAAAAACTTAGAGCTTAAAGTAGTATCAGTTGTTCCCTCTGAAATTTTCTCAGTGAACAGAATCTAGCAAACGTAAAGATAGTGTAGATTTTCTGTGGTGACAAACTCAGAAAACCCCGAGCTTAAATTAGTATCAGTTGTTCGCTATGAAATTTTCTTAATGAATAGAATCTAGCAAACGTTAAGATAGTGTAGATTTCCTTTTCTTACCGACTCGGAAAACGTAGAGCTTAAAATAGTATCTTTATCATTGCTGCTCAAGAACAAACACAACAGATTGTTGAAACTTTCATCCAATGTGATATTTGTGATGAATTTTATAAACAAGGTGAAAAGCACGAACACTGTGCGGAACAAATTAAGAAGGAGGAGGGTATCAACGATGAAACGCATATTAAACAGGAGCACAATGTGCTCATCCATTGTGATCTTTGTGATGAGTTTTATGCGGAGGGAGAGAATCATGAGCAATCTCCCGAACATATTGAAAAGATGTCCACCATGAAGGACACCTCATCACCTACCGATGACAACAACGATGAGAATCACGTGCAAAATCTCATACCATAAAAGAGAAAAACATGAAGAATCTGCAAGTCACATAAGAAATTTGTTTGAGACTAAAGTACCGATTGTTCAAGTTGAGACTGCTTGTCAAAGTAGGTTGAAAACATTTTTCATCACGAACCTCCAACCGGAGATTCTCATCATCGATGACTACCTACTATCAGCTAAAGACCTCGTGATTGGAAAAATTAAAGAAGAACTCACCGACGAGGCATTGAAGGTAAATATACTAGTTTACGCAGAATACGAGAAAGCTGACGGTAAGGACAAGGAAGGAATGCAGTTGAAAAAATTCAAGACTAAAAACGAAGCTGTTTTCGCGTCAACGGATCTGGACGAGTATTATGAAAAGTTCAGGGCCAAGATCAATAAAGAGTCATTCGATTTTCACATGAACGGATCCGGGTGGGTGCTGAAGAAGATACAGGGTATGGAGCTACGTGTCAACCGCTATTACGCGTTACATCGAGGAGGAACCTATGTTAAGGTGCCATTTTCAACGAAACATGTTGTCAATGTAAATAACGGTGAATATAACGATTGTTTCTTCTTCGCAATGTTGGCAAAGTTCGTCCCGAAGGAAGAGAAGCATAAATATGATCCAGCTAAATGTGTAGATATACTCCATCATTATGATTTCTCGGTCGTTCGATTCCCCACGAGCATAGATGATATTATCAAATTTGAGAAAAGGAACAACGTATCGGTTTCGGTATTTGGGCTCCATGAGAGTTTGGTGTCCAACAAGAAAAAGTATACAGTTTACCCAATTAAAGTTGCCGACCCGGAAAAAGAGGACCACACCGACCTACTATGTCTCTACAACCCCCGTACCTTTCAGTTACCATTATTGCTGGATCAAGAACTTTGAACAACTTGTACGTAATCAGTTGACAAAACATAAAACTCGTATCTACATCTGTAAGAAGTGCTTTACGTACAAGTACTCGATGGAGCAATTGAATCCGCGTCATGCTTTCCAAAAAATTTCGCCTCCGCCAATGCGGGAAATGAGAAGAGAAGACGAAAAATAAAGTTTGAATATTTTTCTGACCAGACCAAAAGACTACTCATCTGAGGAGCTTTCGCGGTCATACAGGACGCGCTTGTTGCATCTCCATTTTTGAAGGGGATTATTGCGTGGGGAAAATCTTAGGAGACGCTTCAAGAAAGTTTCCGCTGACTTCGGAGTCGTGCGGGTTGCATCAATAATTTTGGAATGCGTTCCTGGTGCCTCTCATAGGCATACCTACCGTGTATGGAAGAAAATGATAACTCGATTTTCTTCTTCTTCAAGGTTAAAATTTTAACTCATTTTCAGAAGACAACGTGAATGTCAATCAAACTTGCCCGCCCCTCAAGGAGTCATTTCAAGTACTTTGGAGGCACATACCTGGTCCAATGAGGGGCTGCCAGCCTGTCTGTGACCTCCTGGAGATTTTGTTAAATAGGTAAATGTGTAAACGACTAAGAGTTCCGTTCTTTGGTCCGCTTGGGGTACTCTATGACAGAAATGGAAACTGTCGTAGTGTGATATTTTCTTTATCCACTGAAGAGGGGAACAAAGAAGAGCTTTTGGAGGTTTTTGGCAAGAGGATGGTGACTTGCCCGGAGTCTCTTTACCCAAGTTTTTGGGTTTTTTGGAGTTTATATCATCTCATTTTTGCAAGAAGACTGTTATTTTACCAAATGAAGTCCCCCACTTGTGAATGAATTGGATTACATTTTGCAATAAGGAACCATTACCTCTGGCTCTCCCATATAAGCACATATCTACATAGGGAAACCAATAGCACGTATTCTGTTTCTAAAATGGACCAGAAATAGTGGTTCCTAATTGCAAAATGTAATCCATTTAATGCTTATAGCTATGAGGTAGATATCTCCTTGCTGTGTAGCAAAGTTTCTCGGATCCGTCTTATTTTTTTACACCCTTGAGTGTCATTTTTAATTAATCAGTTCAAAGCTATTTCGACGATTAATAATTAATTGTTAGATCGAAGAAGAAATTTTCTTCGGAAAGCTATGGCTGAATTGACTTTGCAACTGAACTTGTGAGAGCATCAACTGAGGCAAATTTTGCAGAAAGTTATACATGGTAAGTGATAATTATTTCAACGCTCTCTTAGTTTTAAAAAGAGATGAGTTTTAAAAATGAAAGTCTACACAACTGTAGATATCCCTGAAAAGAAATACGATTGTAGAATCCCAAGAAAAGAAAAAGAAGAAAGAAAAGAAATACGAAGAAATCCAATGATAAATTGCAACTACGTTGGGTACTTATTTCAAATTAATTGCTCTAAAAATTGTTCCTTCAATGAGTAAATAGGCAACATTCTCAACACTATAATGCAATAGAAATAATTTTACCATGGCATTGAAATTTAAAGAAATGTGTGCTGCTTGAGTAATAGAAGTTTGGAAATCAGGGCATTCAACAGCTTCCCAGACCTCATTAGTGTAACAATAGCTACGTTTATGCGAGGCTCGAAACCGGGGTTTCACGAAACCCGAGTTTGTAATGCAAGTTTCCTCCGTCGGGTTTATGCGGGCGCTGTAACCCGACTTTCGCGGGAAATCAAACTTTCCGATTTTGGCGCTGTTTATGCGCATATTTTCGATTGAACTTGAATTTCATGTTGGCGCCATTTTCACAAGCTATACTTCATTTTTCCACTATGAATTGATTCAATAAATTATTAGGTATTACTCTTTTATCCTGTGTATGTTCAATTTTTCCACAATATATAAGCGGAGGCTTCATCTTCACTAGAAAAGCCTTTACTGACTTTCTGAGCAACAGTTGGAAAAATGACAGTAGATGTTTAATCATTTTACGTTCATCTTTAAAATTGAATGAATACCTAATCTCAACAACCCTCCAAATCATGCTCGAGCTTATATTCTGAGTTCAGAAAAGTTGCCGTAGGTAATTTTTAGTGATGTTAAAAATAATTGTGGCAGGCGCGGAAATTCATCATGTTGTTGATTGAGCTTCTAATGATCTTACAATAGGTAGATATAGGCATTGAAAGTGTAGGAGTGCTAATCCAGTAAAGCACCGCACCTTCACTCCATGCTGTCGTAAAGATTGTGTGTCTGCCATTATTGTAGTGAAACAAATGAAGAATCGGGATATACTTATGGGAATTCCTCCTTCAAGATATGATCAAAATAAGCAGATATTGATAGGTCAACAATGTATCGCTGAAGCAGAAGCGTCTAAATCCTCTTGAGGCAACGGACGGTGACAATCTCAACAAACTGGTGACGCTTCACAAATTTTGAATTTCCACATTCCCAGAGACACGCGCTGAAATCCTGTTTCTCACCCCTCTTTCCGACTGCTCTCCGAGTCCATGAGCAAGACAGGAAGAAAATAGGCAAGCTACCTACCACTGTTTGCCTACCTATGTGTGTTTTTCTTAAACTTGATTTTCAAAGGTGACTCATGTAAAGAGCAACTGACAAACAAGATTTCAGAACCTGCCATTGCATTTCACTAACCTAAGACACAAACCCAACCTTACCATTGATATTCTTTCGCTTGGATTGTATATTATTCTCCCACTGAGATTCGATATGAACTCAATTCAAAAATCCTTCTGAATTTAATTATTCAGGTAGATTGGATTCTGGAGCTCTCAGTCTATCTGTAAAGCGCATTTACTAACATTCACTGCTGTCAAAAGATATTTTTGCACAGGCAGAGCCACTTTCCACAGTTGATGCATCTCTAACGCAAAAGCTCAATTATGACAAGTGGTTCAACGACCAAAAATTGTTACACGCCTCAATAAAAACCTTATTCTTATCTCAAATTGAAAATCTTGGATCACAGAGCACTCACCGAAGAATCTCCTTCCTTCTGCATCAGTATGAGAAGAGTGACGATACTTTGGAGCAATAACTTTGAACTAGTTTCAATAAATGATGGCCTCAGAATTTGAGTCATCATTTACAAGAGATTGGATCAAAGAAATAAGTCAGCAGGTCACGGTTGTGGCTGGTCTCACACTTCCAGTAGGACAACCAGGAAATAGATACACGGATAACACACAAATTCAAGAGCTACGCAGCTCTGATTGGATCAGATTTTAGATTTAATCGGTAGATTGAAATGAAAAAATTCGGTACACTACTTAAAGGGAAGCAGGGTGCCTTATCTTGAAATCCTAGGCAAATCGTGCGGATACAGTAAAAAAGTTCTCCGCAGATGATGAACTGGTAGGTAAGGCTATTACTCAATTGTAGCCTGTAAAGCTCTTCGCTTGCTTTGCTTCTGTAGTCATAAAATGTTGATTAGAGTTGCAAGAATAATCTGAAAAAGCAGTAATAAGCCTGGATTCCATCTGACACTAAACACCTTCACTAGAAAATAACGTCCTACGTTTAGCTAAATAATGATAAATAATCCACATATAACTGAAGGAATCACGCAAAAGTGCTTCAGAAACAATTATAGTAAAATTATGGTTGTAAAAAATGTTGAATAATGGCAAAATTAAAGCTAAATCGTGGGATAAGCACCAGTTGTTTACGAACGTTATGATAATAAATCCGCCATATTGCCGATCGCGCACCTAAAATCGCATCTGAAGTCGAATTTCAACTAATTTCAACCTCCGGTTCGTTTATGCGGAGTGCGGAAACCTAGTCTTTAGTGTAAAATAAGGTTTCAAACACAAATTTTGGAAACCTACATTTCGTTAGTTCCGTATCGTTTATGCCGTGATTTGAACCTTGGTTTCAAACTCAGGTTTCGATTGAAGTCAGGTTAAGAGGCTCGCATAAACATAGCTAATTTAAAAATTGTAAGGATCAAAAGTGTCAAGCTCTCAGAATTTTTGTTCTCTGATTATCAAGAAGCCCTGCTAGAAATGTTCAGTGTCATTTTTGTTTTTGTTTGTGAAAGGAAATTATTTTAAGATTTTCTTGGCATTCTTGGTGTCCTCTGAGACTCTGAGAATTTTTGTACTTTATTTTTCATCAAATAATGAACATTTTCATTGTAATTTTTGTCTATATTTAGGAGAGTACATTATTCAATGATTATCTTCAGTATGTATTAGATCTTTCCCCCAGCGACAAGGTTTACTGAAATTTTAAGAGATCTATATGGATTACATTTTGCAAAAAGGAACCACTATCTTTGGCTCTCCAATAAAAGCACATATCTGCATAGGGAAACCAATGGCATGTATGTTGTTTCTAAAATGGGGCAGAAATAGTGGTTCCTTATTGCAAAATGTAATCCATATAGTCCTCATAGGTACTGACCTGCATCATGGTCAGTATCATCTTTGAGGAGTAAATGAAAACAAATTATTTTCTCTTGGTTCCTCAATTCAGGGCTCTGATGAATAAACCCTGTTTGACAACAATGTTAGTAGGTAAAATTGCTCCCTCCAAAATCCTTTGAGCGGTATCAATTTAGTGGTAAAGTTATCAACGACCCTCATTGAATCTCATCTGGTTCACTGAATTTCTGAGGGATAGACAGGGTGACAGGTTCTGTAAAAGTTAGGAAATTAAGCCCTCCTCACTGTGAAAATATGTCAGGTAGTTTTGCTGCGGAGCATTGAAATTCCTTCTCCCAGTAAAAAAATTGGACTTTTCAGTTTAAAGAGACTAAACACTTTAAATTAAGTCAAGTAAAAACTTAAAATTTTTGTGAAAAGAATTTTTATTTGAGACACCTAATGTCAAAAGAGGACATTCCAAAATCAGGGAAAAGTTAGTGACCACTAGGTACGCTTAAAATCCCAGAAAAGAATTTTCTGCCCATCGAAGTCATTAATTACACAGTTTTCAGAAATTATGTTGGATTATTTATCAGCAGAGAAATGAAAAGACTCTGAAAGTCTTTGTGGATGAACTTTGTGGATTGCGGTAAGTAGGTTCCCAGTTTGGCCATGGCATTGATATATTTGTTTCGTCATTAATCATTATCAATAAAAATATCCCTATCTACCGTAAATGTTGGAAAACCAGTGTGCATGTAATCTGGTAATCCTTAATTAATCAACTGTAGATTTCTTACCTGCTAAACTGCCTGATGAGTTGAAAAAAATGTTCACTTTGAGACAGATTCTTATGTCCTGGTTCATGCTTTCGTAAGTTGAGTTGCAATGTCAATTCCGTCGTAGCTTTCAGCAGAAAATTTCTTCCTTGATATAACGTTTGATGATTCATTGTTGAGATAGCTTTGAACTGATTGATGATGAATGAAACTAAAAGTGCCATTAATCGATGAATCAGAGATCAAAGTAAGATGTGAAGCTATAAGAGCAGGGATCGTAACGGACAAAAGTGAACGTCTGTTCTACGTGTCTAAACTGAGACTTATCTGAGAAATTTAGCGACACCACACAGAGGTTTTCACTTCGTAATAAAGCTTAAAATTATTTATCACTGGAGGAGTTTCTTTAGTAAATTAGCATGCTTAAAGGTACATCCTGACGTGAGAGAAAAACAATGGTATTGGTACCTGAGCATAAGTATGTATGTCCTTGAGTGTTCACGTAGAAAGACTCTTAACAAACATTAAATAAGGAAACAAAACTGGATGAAGGTACTGTAATACCTAATTTACTTTAAAACTGCTAAGAGAAGAACCAAAAGACAAATCTCACTTATCTTAAATGTATAAACACTTGGTATTGCTCAGAGAAACCTTGAGCGAAATGGACTCATATCCGTAGAATTTGAGGAGTAAAAAGGCTGTAATGCCAGAAAAATGTGAGCTTCACGCACTCTTGAATGGATTCAGGATTACATAATTTTAGTGAAGCGACTTTGAATCACTTGATTTGAACCAAAAATGAAGAGAGAACAATGAGAGAATAGAATGGTGAGGTTTCGAGTTCTAAGATTGGATATTCAGAATTCACTTCACAATGAGGCGATAGACTTCTGCTCCAGGTTGTAAAACACAATGATAATATGATTGTCACAAACATCGTTGAAGTCGTAAATAGATTGAATTCATTGAAACCAAATGATTTCATATTGTCTCGATCGTTCTTGATGTCCATGAAATAGGAACTAACCTAACATTCGTGATTTGTTTTGTTGTTCCGCTCGTGAGTTGAATTGGTTGATGACTGCAGAGAGCACTAACACTGTTACTCTACCGTGTCTATGTTTTAGTGAAAGCGGGTTTCATGATTTTCGGGATGCTGTCCAAGATACAGCCTAAACAGTAAAAGTAAACCCCAACTTATGTATAGTTTTAGGAATCCTCATATCTTCAAGATGATTCCTGGAAATAACCATAACTTCATTCCAGAATAGTGTAAGCGAGAAATTCAATGATAAACATCGGCAGGTCGGGTCGCCCATTGCACCCGAAAAGCAGTTTAGACGCAATTTTTCTCTTAGGATGCCTTGGATCTTAATGAAACTTAAATGCACACTACACGGGAACATGACAATTCTTTTGATATAACATTATATAGGGCTCTGATGTCTCTTATTCTCCATAGCTTGTATAGAACGTGAAAATGGTCAAAGTGGATACTTTTCGCTATTTTAGGCACACATGCGTAATTATCTCGTTTAATAAATCATCACCTCCTTGAAACTCAACAGTTCGTTAGACGGGACCGAGACGCATCTTTAGACACCAAAATTTCTGAAATCCGTTGCTCCGTTGCTTTGAAAAGCTTTTGAAACCGCAACTAAAAACCCAAATAAGCCAAGTACGTGTAACTATGGTGTCGTTGCCTCGACCGGGCTGTGCTGTGTTGCCAATTGTTGGAGGATAGGTTACTTGCCCGGTTGTGGCTACCGCCACTCATGAAATTTTAGTTACGAAACATGTATCAGAATGCTGAAATTCGTACCTTGTCTAGTGGTCCATTACGTTCTGTACGTCAAAAAAACAAAAATTGGAGAGTCATGGTAACTAATGTTCAGTTATATGACTTAATGTTAGATTCAGTGGTGATGTAGGTCTGTGTTGAGGTACCATCATGAAATGTACTTTTTTTCAATAGCGCACCAATCCGTGTACTTTTGTACGTCACAGCCAATCTTCAGGATGGTTGCCTTGCCACCACCGTCTGTATTTTCTCTATGAGCATGAGGCATGAAGTCGTGCGTTCCAGCTGCGAGTAATCAACTTTATTTTTATTTTTAAAATGATTATTATTATATTTTGGTAAGTTTCCAAATCCTCTCATACATTGATATGTTTTACTTTTGGTGACTTATGAGCTTACATTGGCGCCTTTTAAATTACAATAGTGACTTTAGGATGACATTGGCAACTTAACAATGATATTCGCATCTTCATGATTCCATTAGCGACTTTATGATGACGTTTGTGATTTTATGATGTTGTTAGCGACTGTACGATGACGTTAGCAACTTAATGATTGCATTTTTATTTTATTATTTTTTTTTTTATTGGGTGAAATAATAACAATCTACAGACTGGTAACTTAAATGTCATGTCGTAAGGTTAGGTTAGAGTATAGGTTAGTTTAGTTTTAGTTCTTAACAGTTGGTTTTTTCTGCGCATGATCATTCTTAGTCTCTCGGGCAAAATATTAACAAATGACGCATTCTAAAAACTCAAGTAAGAATGAAATAGACAGCAATTACAGTACTATTAGAGTTTTTTATAAAATTTCTATACTCCTTTAGTAGGTAGTTCCCACCATTCCTTGTAGCAGCATACAGTTTTAACAGCAGTGGTTCCTCGTTTTAAACGCCCATGGATTTTCCTGCTGATGGCGCTCACAAAACTACTTAAATCTTTTTGCAATGCTAGCGATCTGGTCCTGTGTTTTGAACCAAAATTTGCCATTTACTTATAAATGAGTCAAAATTTCACAACTGGCTGGAAGGAGGTGCTGGGAAGGCCGTAAAACTATTAGCTTTAGACTTGGTATTATTGGGTACTCCGTTCCAGTTCACCTGAATTTAAACCTGTCCCTGCATGGTGACCAAAAATAATCTTAGGTCTTGTCCACGCGAGCGCGTTTTGTGAAACTTGGGGCTAACTTGTTTCAGGAACTTATCATAATTCAGCAATACTTAACTGATTCCAAGTATCCAGAGTTTTCAGAATTAATTCACTCAAACTGCACTCGTGTGTCTCAAAGTCTCAGAAAATTGGTATAATCTCATTCAGAAGATCACAAGAAGGAACAGAGGATCACAGGAAGGAACAGAGGATTTGGTTCCTAATGCAGCTAGATCAAATTTTCAAGTTAAAAATGGTTCATAATTCAAAAATGAAATAATAAATTACCACTTCTAAGAGATGATAATTTTGTTTCAGCTGCTGCAAAAGGAAAGAGATCGGCACCTAGGAGGAAAAATTACTTAAATGACTCACTTGATTCTTGTTTGCCTTAATTTCCGGTTCGACTTTAAAATCCAAAGTAAAAGCGAGAAAGATGCAGCACCAGCCACAGTTTTCTTCGTCACAAATTTACTTATGTTAGGGGCCATAATTGGAATAAGTATCTTCGGGCCCAAAAAGTCAACGTCCGAGATGAGAATTAAACGACACTACCATTTAAATAAGAAATAATAATAATGCGAGATTAGAAGGGCATGAAGACGGTTCCGACAATTTGTCGAGTAACGCAATTACATAATCTTGTTAAGCGAAAACGATGTACTTAAAAACACAAATTTTTGCTCAACGCTAAGTATTTTTCACGTAGATCACGTCTTTAGAGCTTCACAGAGAGTATGGAAGGTTAGAGGCCCGACTCAATGCTAGGTAATTGAAACAGAAGCGCTCGCAGCGCGCTCGCTGGCGACGTACGCAACTACTATTTTCTATTGTTTTCCACAGTGACTAGCGGTAGAGTCCCTTTATACCCAGAGTAACGACAACTCGATTATCAGCTGACTGGCAGCCGACCTTGGCTGGCCATGGAGGCCGAAACTAGTGCACTCAAACGAACGATATTGGGGGATAAGGATCAGGAATCTAGAGTCCCTTTATACCCAGAGTTAAGACAACTCACTTTTGGTTGGGCTGAAAGTGGCCTAAAAAAAAATCCAATTCTGATTGGTTCTCGCTCATGGAGGCCGAAACGAGTGCACCATGATGGCGGTACCTCGAATGTGAACAAGAATAATGAAAATATTACCTAATTTTGGTTTATCAAGAGTAAATTGTTATTTCCATCGGTCCAAAATGAAAATAGATTAAGAAATTATTCACAAACCAATCTCATTTTCTTTTTAATTAATCAATTTGTTGATGTTGTTGTTTTTGTTTGACAGACATCGCAGGATTCCTGATCCTTATCCCTCAATATCGTTCGTTTTGGTGCACTCGTTTCGGCCTCCATGGCCAGCCAAGGCCGGCTGCCAGTCAGCTGATAATCGAGTTGTCTTAACTCTGGGTATAAAGGGACTCTACAGGAATCCTGCGATGTCTGTCACACAGAAACAACAACATCAACAAATTGATCAATTAAAAAGAAAATGAGATTGGTTTGTGAATAATTTCTTAATCTATTTTCATTTTGGACCGATGGCAATAACAATTTACTCTTGATAAACCACAATTAGGTAATATTTTCATTATTCTTGTTCACATACGAGGTACCGCCATCTTGGTGCACTAGTTTCGGCCTCCATGAGCGAGAACCAATCAGAATTGGATTTTTTTTTTTAGGCCACTTTCAGCCCAATCCTGGCCCAACCAAAAGTGAGTTGTCGTAACTCTGGGTATAAAGGGACTCTAACTAGCGGCGGGCCGCGGGCATGTTGCTGCCGGACCAAAGACATAAAGACGGAGTGCTCGTATCTAAAAGCACGGGAAAAAAGTGAAGCCTGGTTTGGCGCTGGGTGCTTGTGTGAGTGTGTAAATGAGCGCGGGAATCCATGGCGGCAAACGGAAATTTGATTTGAACTTGTCCTCTTGATTTTTCCTTATTTCTTCTTCTAAACGTGTTTTAAATGCCTAAAACGATTATATTAAGAAAGTTCGGTCTGCGTCCTAATATAATTCACCTACTTTTGCTCAGTAACAGGCAGTAATCTCAGATAATGTTAGTTTTTCTTCTGCTCATGGTGGTTCTGCAGGTTCAAACAGGCCGTTACTGTGCAAGATGACCGTTACTCCCTAATGAAATTAATCGGTCGACGACGGACCAAAACTAACCTAAAGTTAAAAAAATATGAGTGGGTTAGTGAATTTGGGCAAAAATCAACCTAGAATACTTTGTTTCCGCAATTTTATTTAGTTCCCGCCCTACATTTGAATTTCAAACTTGTCCCGATTTCCCCGCCAATCCTCTAGCCAATAGTAGAGGTGGTTGAAAAGAAGCTTCATTTTTTGCTTTTAGCCCTCCGTCTTTATGTCTTTGTGCCGGACCACCTCCACTATGGTACGTCGTTTGGGACTTTATTGAATCATAACCTCTACGCCAAGGCGGATAAAGAATGGTGGTCGTATCCTCGCATCTCGTACCCTCTTGACGTCACGATTGTAAACAAACCCAACTGCGGAGTTAGGGGGTTTGAGGCATTTTGAGGTTTACACTGCACTCTAACGCTACAAGGTATTGTATAGTCACTTATCATTGTAAGTATTTCTGGCGTTGATAGCCCGAATTTAAAGTGAAATTACTGCGGTGTATTTTATTTTGCTATCTTTATCAGTAAATAATTTAAAAACCGTGAGAGGTTTTTTTTTTTTCTTTCTTTCTTTTTTAATATTTCTTATTTTCTCCATAGGTACCTGATTATCAATATAATTTTTCGGGGAATCCCCCGAACCCCCTTATCTGCGGGGAGTCCTCCCTTTGTTTTTCAGAAATCCCCGACCCCCTCTCCGTTTTTCCAATTTTCACACTTGTCTCCCAAATTTCCGAAAGTACAAATTTCTCCTGGAAGCATCAAAAAGAAGAATGATTGGACGTTATTTCCAAATTTCTAAGGAAAAACTACCGCATTACAGCTCTCAAAAATCCGAAATATACTGAGTCCAAAATGATAGGTCCAGTTTCGTCAGAAAGTTGCACATGTGCGTGAAGGAACGAGCCCATCGGGTACATTTCTTTAAACACAAATTTCAGCCAGAAATATTAATCATTAGAATGATTGTAACTTCCTTGCAAATTCTCCGTAAAAATTTTACCTCAGACTACGATCTGAAAGCGTTTCATCAGGAAGGAAAACTCATAATTCCGTTTGGAAGTTGTATGAGCCTCGCGCCGCGGCATCGCATCGGGTACACTTCGGGTACATTTCGGGTACATTTCAAATCGCGCGGTAAAAGCCCGTACCCTCTGCACGTCACACATCTTCAAGATGGCAGCCAAAATCGAAATGCGACCACCATTCTTTATCCGCCTTGCCTCTACGCTACTCTGAACGCAGTTCTCTGGGACTAAACTACGTCACTGGGGACTTTACCAATAAAACCCAGTTGGGACATTACTGATCCCGCCTCGAAGTTATTCCTGCGTTGCCAGCTGTAATTTTCTCTATCAGATTATTATTTCCGTTCTACGAGCGGCTAGAGTCCCTTTATACTGAGAGTCAAGACAATTTGAATCCATTTCTGATTGGTTCCCGTATTTTAGGCCTCCACAGTGTCACAAACGGGAATAAAGATTACATTTTCACCAATTGCAAAGATTATAATCTGGAATGGACCAGGGAATTACGGGTTCGGCAAGGAACAAACGGAATGAGAGGAGGAACGGAGAAAGGCATTTGAGAATGGGCCGATCAAAGATTACGAAAAACGTTCAATTTCTGTAATCTTTATTCCCGTTTGTGACATCCATGAGCCGAATTGTCTTGACTCTCACAAGGGGTAGAGTCCCTTTATACCCAGAGTTACGACAACTCACTTTTGGTTGGGCCAGGATTGGGCTGAAAGTGGCCTAAAAAAAATCCAATTCTGATTGGTTCTCGCTCATGGAGGCCGAAACGAGTGCACCAAGATGGCGGTACCTCGAATGTGAACAAGAATAATGAAAATATTACCTAATTGTGGTTTATCAAGAGTAAATTGTTATTTCCACAGGTCCAAAATGAAAATAGATTAAGAAATTATTCACAAACCAATCTCATTTTCTTTTTAATTGATCACTTTGTTGATGTTGTTGTTTTTGTGTGACAGACATCGCAGGATTCCTGATCCTTATCCCTCAATATCGTTCGTTTGGGTGCACTCGTTTCGGCTTCCATGGCCAGCCAAGGACGGCTGCCAGTCAGCTGATAATCGAGTTGTCGTAACTCTGGGTATAAAGGGACTCTAACAAGGGGAGTCTTTGAAGTGACATCCTGGGATTTTGCTTGTACATGAAGAAGAGACAAATCTAAGGTTGACGTACTTTCTTTTAGCCGCCACCTCCCAACCGTTCTCGAGATATCGATTTTTAAAGTTACGATTTTTGCACGTTTCCGCGCGGAGTTCTGGCGAGTCTACTGAGCGCCGGCAAGCTGCACGAAGCGCGTTTCCTATGGCCAGAGATGGAAAGTGAAATTTCACGTTTTGAAATTTCACGAAATTTCACGTGAAATTTCATGAAATTTCACAAGGCCCGAATAAATTTCAAAAAAATTGAAATTTGTTGATTTTTCAAAGAAATATTGTTACTAAGCCTCGGAAACGGTTCAGATGATCCTCCTGCTGATGCAGCAGAATATGACCCACTAATGAGATGCTACACCCAAAGGAGGGGGCACAAGGGGGGTTTTAGAGAAAGTTAGCCCTAACCTAACCTCCAAACCAAATGTAAACAGACATGTACCCAGCAAATCGCGTGGCCGTGGACAAGATTATAAAGCCCTTTCCACACGTCGCAAGTTTTGCTGCAAGTGAGCCGAAAGTGAGGGTCATCGATGCGCTGTTGAGCGCTGACGCCCGATTTTACTTTCAATAGCGTTCACACGTTGCAAGTGAAAGCGGCGCGCGCACTTTCCTTTCGACCAATGAGCGTCCTTTGTTTTGTTGACAATATTCACCGGCACATGACTTTTGAGAAAAGTTTGAGGTTATGTATTTTGTTATCCTAGTGATCATAATGCAAGGAAAACTTTTTAATACAGTTCTTTTCGCTTTTTACGATGGATACCGACCTCCTTATTGCTTTGGCAGTTTGGACTTTCCTACTAATAATCAGGCAGAGGGTCATTCTTCTCAGGACCTGTTGCTGGTCGAAGAGTAATATTCTGATTTTTAATCAGAGGTGCTTGTGTACTTGGTGTAAATCTTACCAAAACTGGCTTGCCATTAATAAGTACATATTTTAAGGAATTCTTATCCATCTTAAATATGTACAACTGTACAAAATTACAAAATATACACAATTTACACAAAAACACTACCCGGTACCCGGTCACATTTAGAAGAATGTTGGTTGTAGAGCCACGACCTCATCGATGATCGCGAAATTTGCGGACGGGACGCAAATTTCAGCATCATCGATGAGTGATGCACCGATGACTCCCACTTTCGGCTCACTTGCAGCAAAACTTGCAACGTGTGGAAAGGGCTTAAGAACATCACACCCTTTTAGAAACGTTTTACTTTAGTACTTTTATGTTTTCAGAGATGTGAATAATGGCGAAAAAGCCGAAAAGCCGTGCTCGGCTTCATTTTGGTATAAAAAAGGGTAATCCATAACAACCCAAAAAAAAATGTTTTTACAAATAAAATTAAAGTTACTTACGTTTGGAATTACTTGATAAAATTCAAGATGATTGAAAACAATCCATTTTTGAAACTGAGATTTCCGACTCTAAAATATATATGTTGGCAGTTTGGCACTGCTGAGAATAATCTTTATAGTATAATTGTTAAATATGTAGGACATTAAGTTGGTTCAGAAATATACCACTAAAAGTGCCGTTTTTTAGCATTACAATTTTTAGCATCAATTTCTCCAACGTTTCTCAAATAAAAGTCCCCCCCCCCCCCTCATAAAAAAACTAGTATTTTCATGCCGATGCGTGGAGGAAATTGTTCTTGTGGTGGAGCGGAGGCACTCAAGTGTCAATGATGCATTACTTACGAAAATTAAGGACCCATGACTTACATAAGTGACATCTGACATGACACCGAAATCTTCGTGATAAAAAACTGAGCTGCTGGAAGAGTGGGTGGTGAGGTTAGGTTAGGTCAGGGGGGGCTGAAAAATCTCAATATCGAGAATCACCGTTTCTAGGCGTTTCTTGGCCTCTTGAATGTATCCTCAAAAGTTTCAATAAATTTCATGAAATTTCGTGAAATTTCATGAAATTTCATGAAATTTCACGCGTGAAATTTCACTCGAATAAATTTCATGAAATTTTCCATCTCTGCCTATGGCCTTGTCTCCACGGCGCAACTGTTGAGGGAAGTTGGCGCAACTGTTACGAGTTTGTTGCACTAATCGAAGTTCCCTGTCTCGACGCACAAGCATGTGTTCCTGGAACTTTTAGGCGGGAATATTTGAACAACGTTATAATTTTTTTAGGTTAAACGATGTCAATTGAGGTAACTGAACTGATAATTATGAACGGGAGGTGAATATTTAGCGTTATTTCGACCAGGTATAAAACAAAAAACAATAACATAACACAGATATGGATTAAAAGAAAATATATTCGATAAAATTTTATTTTTCTGCTGTAGTGATATGCTACAAACGAAAATGTAAAATTGATACTGAAATGTATATAAATATTTCTAAATATTAACCGCTCCGAAAAAAAACACCCGTAATAAACTCCCGCTTCACGTGTAACCAGCGGTTATCAATTCAAAATACGAAGGTAAACAACTGTTGAGGTTCCAGGTTTCTGACCTTGAAAGTTTCTGTTATAAGTGAAACATTTTTGAGACACTTTCTTCCTTCAACAGTTGCGCCACCTTCCCTCAACAGTTGCGCCGTGGAGACAAGGCCTATGAGCGCTGCAGTCCGGCCATCCTTATCAACTGTTCCATGGCCGAGTGGTAGAGTATTCGCCTACCGCTTCATCGATAGCGGGGTCGAGTCTCGCTTCGTGCCGTAGCTTTTAAGGTACACCCCAATGTGTTTTTACAAGTTTTCTTTATTTTTATCACACACCAAGGGGTCCGCCCCCTGGCCGCTACGCGGCCCAACCCCCGGGGCGAAAAGGCCCGCTTCGCGACAAGCGAAATCATCGAAACCGACCGTTGACGGTTGCAAATTCAGAGTAAGGAAAAAGTCATTAAGAATATTGTGTGGTGGAAAATTTTTATTTGAAACATCCTTTTATCATTCAATTAAAATTATTTACTTACCCAGTAACCGTCAACGGTCGATTTCGATGATTTCGCTCGCCGCGAAGCGGGCCTTTTCGCCCCGGGGGTTTATTTTTATCACACACCAAGGGGTCCGCCCCCTGGCCGCTACGCGGCCCAACCCCCGGGGCGAAAAGGCCCGCTTCGCGACAAGCGAAATCATCGAAACCGACCGTTGACGGTTGCAAATTCAGAGTAAGGAAAAAGTCATTAAGAATATTGTGTGGTGGAAAATTTTTATTTGAAACATCCTTTTATCATTCAATTAAAATTATTTACTTACCCAGTAACCGTCAACGGTCGATTTCGATGATTTCGCTCGCCGCGAAGCGGGCCTTTTCGCCCCGGGGGTTGGGCCGCGTAGCGGCCAGGGGGCGGACCCCTTGGTGTGTGATAAAAATAAAGAAAACTTGTAAAAACACATTATATTCTTGTTCACATTCGAGGTACGGCCATCTTGGTGCACTCGTTTCGGCCTCCATGAGCGAGAACCAATCAGAATTGGATTTTTTTTAGGCCACTTTCAGGCCAATCCTGACCCAACCAAAAGTGAGTTGTCGTAACTCTGGGTATAAAGGGACTCTAGTCCGCGCGGCACGGATAAATCCGTACGCCTGGCATTACTGATCCAAGCGTTCTCTGAGATTCTTGTTTGACGATCCATCCGACTCCATCCGTGTCGTCATGACCCACGTCATCTCCGTTCATCTCCGTTTTTTGGATTAAATCCTAAGATGAATTCTAGAACGCACCCTATGTCTTCGGTATGGACAGATCGCTTCAAGCGTCCAGCCCACATACAAACTAGAGGCTTCAAAGTAGAGTCCCTTTATACTGAGAGTCAAAACAATTTGAATCCATTTCTGATTGGTTCCCGTATTTTAGGCCTCCGCAGTGTCACAAACGGGAATAAAGATTACATTTTCACCAATTGCAAAGATTATAATCTGAAATGGACCAGGGAATTACGGGTTCGGCAAGGAACAAACGGAATGAGAGGAGGAACGGAGAAAGGCATTTGAGAATGGGCCGATCAAAGATTACGAAAAACGTTCAATTTCTGTAATCTTTATTCCCGTTTGTGACATCCATGAGCCGAATTGTCTTGACTCTCAGTATAAAGGGACTCTACTTCAAAGAGACTCATCGATGCCTTTCCTGGCCCTCTCATTGGCCAGCGGTTTAAGTCGGGGCAATCGATGAGTCTCTTTGAAGCCTCTAGAAGCGTATTTTCGTTGATGATCGGTCGAACCAAAATGGGTGGATCAAGCGGTTCCGTATTTTGTTTTGACGCGATCATAATTTTTCGGAACAACATCGTGATTCACCAGACAGATAGAAGGTGGAATTCTTACAAACGTTGGAGCCAAAATATAATCCTACAAAAAGTAGGGTTTAGAAATGACCTGATGAAGACATAGAATAATAAAGCTAACGCCTCTTAGGCGTAGCCTTCTTATTCTATGATGATGATGGTATCCGACCAGCATCAATTTCGGAAGTTTGTTTGTTTTGTTTTTTTTTTTTTTTTTTTTTTTTTTTAGGGGGGGGAGAGAGTCTACAAACCCGATTATGATCCCGCCGCCATTGCCGCGACATTTTGGCTCGACCGATCATCAACGAAAATACGCTTTAGTTTGTATGTGGGCTGGAGGCTGGACGCTTCATGGAGGGCTTGAGGGCCCAAAAGTGCAGCCACCCTTCTAACCAACTTCTAACGCACAAAATTTCAATGCCAGTCCGTAGATTCCAATTCTAACGAAGATGGCTAAGAAAGTACATAACTGAGCGTTCTTCCACAAAAATGAGTAAATTTATGCAAAAACTAAGTCAAATACGTGTTTGATAAACGATGGTTCGTAACAGTTGTATTAATAAATCGCTCTGGATAATTGAAATTCATAGGTTGGCTGCATTTCTGGGCCCTAACTTTATTCGCGGAGGCATCGGTGAAGGCCTGATGGATTTTCGGCATAGGATTTTCGGAGTTTCACATCTGTCTATGCTCTCGCTATACAGGTACAGGTACTCTAGTTCCTGTCATCTGGGTCCTGGTCCTGCCGGTTTGTTTTTATTTTATTCTTAATTTCCCATGAAGATAGGCGTTACCCGTAAAGATCTGAAGAAATGTAACAATTTGTAATCAGGATACCCCAAGGTACACTCTACTACAGGTATGGACAAACGGGGTGCCGAAGTGGCAGCGCTGAGAAAATCGGCGATCAAGTGACGTATGAAGTCGTACCGTCCATTTGCTGCGCAGGTCTTCGCAGTCGTACTCTCGATGCTGTCAAATCTACGCGTTTTGACGACTTTCTAAAATTCCATTTGTCCATACCTGTAGTAGAGTGTACCTTGGGATACCCTTCATGGATAATGCAAGATGCTCCCAAGGTAGATTTACACAGGTATGGAAAAGTTGAAAATTTCCCATGAGCCTCAGTACGTGTCACATGACCTCGTGACGTAGGTTAAGGGGCCCGTTTTTTAATTAAATTACAATCAAATTAACATTCAAACGTTTGTGCGTTTAAACGCTAAAATTAATATCGTATAACCAAAATTGTGCAAAAAATCCCACAAAATTTTGACAAACGATAAACCGAACATAATAAATCAAAATAATCAAAACATCCAAAATGGCTGACGTTAAGGGGCCGCTGGAGAGCCAATCAGAGGCCAGTTGTTTAGTTCTGTCCATACCTGTGTAAATCTACCTTGGATGCTCCGAGCCTTCCTATTTTAAAAACACCTGTACTGTCATAGAGAAAAAAAAGGAGGTGTTTGCATCTTGAGGATTTGTACCCACCTACGTCATCAATAGCTACGTTTATGCGAGGCTCGAAACCGGGGTTTCACGAAACCCGAGTTTGTAATGCAAGTTTCCTCCGTCGGGTTTATGCGGGCGCTGTAACCCGACTTTCGCGGGAAATCAAACTTTCCGATTTTGGCGCTGTTTATGCGCATATTTTCGATTGAACTTGAATTTCATGTTGGCGCCATTTTCACAAGCTATACTTCATTTTTCCACTATGAATTGATTCAATAAATTATTAGGTATTACTCTTTTATCCTGTGTATGTTCAATTTTTCCACAATATATAAGCGGAGGCTTCATCTTCACTAGAAAAGCCTTTACTGACTTTCTGAGCAACAGTTGGAAAAATGACAGTAGATGTTTAATCATTTTACGTTCATCTTTAAAATTGAATGAATACCTAATCTCAACAACCCTCCAAATCATGCTCGAGCTTATATTCTGAGTTCAGAAAAGTTGCCATAGGTAATTTTAGTGATGTTAAAAATAATTGTGGCAGGCGCAGAAATTCATCATATTGTTTATTGAGCTTCTAATGATCTTACAATAGGTAGATATAGGCATTGAAAGTGTAGGAGTGCTAATCCAGTAAAGCACCGCACCTTCACTCCATGCTGTTGTAAAGATTGTATGTCTGCCATTATTGTAGTGAAACAAATAAAGAATCGGGATATACTTATGGGAATTCCTCCTTCAAGATATGATCAAAATAAGCAGATATTGATAGGTCAACAATGTATCGCTGAAGCAGAAGCGTCTAAATCCTCTTGAGGCAACGGACGGTGACAATCTCAACAAACTGGTGACGCTTCACAAATTTTGAATTTCCACATTCCCAGAGACACGCGCTGAAATCCTGTTTCTCACCCCTCTTTCCGACTGCTCTCCGAGTCCATGAGCAAGACAGGAAGAAAATAGGCAAGCTACCACCACTGTTTGCCTACCTATGTGTGTTTTTCTTAAACTTGATTTTCAAAGGTGACTCATGTAAAGAGCAACTGACAAACAAGATTTCAGAACCTGCCATTGCATTTCACTAATCTAAGACACAAACCCAACCTTACCATTGATATTCTTTCGCTTAGACTGTATATTATTCTCCCACTGAGATTCGATATGAACTCAATTCAAAAATCCTTCTGAATTTAATTATTCAGGTAGATTGGAATCTGGAGCTCTCAGTCTATCTGTAAAGCGCATTTACTAACATTCACTGCTGTCACAAGATATTTTTGCACAGGCAGAGCCACTTTCCACAGTTGATGCATCTCTAACGCCAAAGCTCAATTATGACAAGTGGTTCAACGACCAAAAATTGTTACACGCCTCAATAAAAACCTTATTCTTATCTCAAATTGAAAATCTTGGATCACAGAGCACTCACCGAAGAATCTCCTTCCTTCTGCATCAGTATGAGAAGAGTGACGATACTTTGGAGCAATAACTTTGAACTAGTTTCAATAAATGATGGCTTCAGAATTTGAGTCATCATTTACTAGAGATTGGATCAAAGAAATAAGTCAGCAGGTCACGGTTGTGGCTGGAGTCACACTTCCAGTAGGACAACCAGGAAATAGATACACGGATAACACACAAATTCAAGAGCTATGCAGCTCTGACTGGATCAGATTTTAGATTTAATCGGTAGATTGAAATGAAAAAATTCGGTGCACTACTTAAAGGGAAGCAGGGTGCCTTATCTTGAAATCTTAGGCAAATCGTTGGGATACAGTAAAAAAGTTCTCCGCAGATGATGAACTGGTAGGTAAGGCTATTACTCAATTGTAGCCTGTAAAGCTCTTTGCTTGCTTTGCTTCTGTAGTCATAAAATGTTGATTAGAGTTGCAAGAATTATCTGAAAAAGCAGTAATAAGCCTGGATTCCATCTGACACTAAACACCTTCACTAGAAAATAACGTCCTACGTTTAGCTAAATAAGGATAAGTAAGCCACATATAACTGAAGGAATCACGTAAAAGTGCTTAAGCAACAATTGTAGTAAAATTATGATTGTAAAAAATGTTGAATAATGGCAAAATTAAAGCTAAATCGTGGGATAAGCACCAGTTGTTTACGAACGTTATGATAATAAATCCGCCATATTGCCGATCGCGCACCTGAAAATCGCATTTGAAGTCGAATTTCAACTAATTTCAACCTCCGGTTCGTTTATGCGGAGTGCGAAAACCTAGTCTTTAGTGTAAAATAAGGTTTCAAACACAAATTTCGGAAACCTACATTTCGTTAGTTCCGTATCGTTTATGCCGTGATTTGAACCTTGGTTTCAAACTCAGGTTTCGATTGAAGTTAGGTTAAGAGGCTCGCATAAACATAGCTAATGTAAACAAGACGCTCGTTGAGGGTTATGTTGACGCTGTAAAAACTGACCATAATGTCCGATTTTTTTACTTAAATCAACTCTTTATATAATTTCAAGCACTTTTTATAGAATGACTTTTTCCCTTAAATTACACCATTTCCAAGAAAATCGACAGGATAAAAACGTCGCTGTACCCAATGACGTCATCAAAGCTATAGATACTCTATGAAAAATTCCAAGATGCCCGAAATGCAAACACCTCCTTTTTTTTCTCTATGCTGTACTGTCACCTGTCAATTCCATCAAAGCGACGAAGTTTTTGCTCTTGCTCTCTGTTTCCAAATTCCGAAGTATAATACGCAATTTTTTCCTGCTGCTATCATGCGATAAACAATTGATTTTTGTGCCTATGTGCGTTGTTCTTCCCATTTTTCCATGTGATCATAATTAAATCTGTGGTAAGAATAATTATTCTTACAATCAGTTTAATGAGTCATTGTTAATTACTTTACTCTGAACTTAATTGGAAAATTTTAAATTCTTTCTAGAAAAAAGAATGGAGCCTGCAGACATCACCATCAATAAGCGAGAGCCGATCACTCTTGGAGCCATTGTAAATCCAAGCCTGATATGGGCCTGCTATCCATCAGGAGTAAACAAGAGAGCTACTTCCTTGAAATATCAAATTGACGAGGAGCTGAACGAGTACTTTTCGAACCGGTTAAATCGCAAATCTGTTCTCCCAGAAGATCTTGAAAAACATACAGTAAGTACCTATTTGGACCGCGTTAAACAGAAAGGAACCAAGCCACATCGGGATCGAACGGAGAAAAAGAGGTTTAAAGTTTTGCTCCTGCATAAGACTCTGTGTTAAAGATGAACTTCAAGTCCAATTTCTGCAAAATTTGCTCCAACAAAAACTCTGATTTTTTGGCGATAGGTAGTAGAGCAGTGGTTGAGTTCAAAACCACTCATAACTCAATTTTTTCCAAAATGTGGGTTGGTTCCTTTCTGCTTAACTCAGTCCATTTAGAAGTTGTTTTTGAATTTTGTCATGAGGCTAAGTATGGTAGAAGTAAGTGGGGCTAGAAAGTAGTGATAGTGATGTATGAAAAAAAATCAATTTTCATTAAGTAATCGATTCGTTTTTATTTAAGAAATCAAATAGACTTAATAATCATCCTCAAAAAATCGATTTTTCAAATAATCGAGGTCCATTAGAACAAGTTTTTGCCTTTTTAACCAGCCCTTGTTTTACCGCGTGGCGCAAATTAGCCTCTTTATGTCTTTATCTGTTTGCAGATGCAATTTTTCAGAGCTCCTTCTGGTGACAGGATTGCCGGATTGCGAAGGGAAATGCCTCGTCAAAGTAAGAAATCTGTCTGTACTCATGACCCAATGTAAATTCTTTTCCTAGAGAAATCTACATTTTCTGTCAGATTTTACTTTGATAAGGGATGAGTACTAGTTAAAAAGATTACACAAAATTTTGTTTGACCTTTTTTTTCTTAGTGGTGATTTTTACTACAAACTAGAAAACGAACCTAGATTTGCAGATCGGTGTGTGATCAAGGCATTAGCCTCTGCAGTTTTACAGTCAATATAGTGGAAAGCAACAATAAAGAATCGGAGAGAGATGGTGATTTATAGAACTGAGGATCATTTTATTTAAGTAACAATACTAAAAGGCGTCAAACAAATTTCGGCTTGTTTTCACTAGTTTGTTACATTTCCGACACCTAGGCTCCCAGTCGGATGTGATACGGTTGAAAAATTTGTCAAAAAATGCATAGCTAACTCTTGGTTTTGTTACTTTTGTAGCCAATGGTTTTGGTTTATTATGGAGACTTCCTATTACTTACAGACTACCATGTTACACAGATTAAAGGGTAAACTTAAGGTAAATTTAAGATAATTGAAAATTTTACGGAGCTGAAAACAAAGAATTACTAAATTTCATTTGAATAATCATTCAAAATACTGAATAGGAGAAATCCGGAAATCAATTCTATTTCTGCTTGAAAAGTTGATTTCGGTTTAAAATCAAGATCAATAAATCAATGCAATTTTCTTGATTATTTTTTCTGAAAAATTGATATACCGATCGATATTATCTAATATCGATTTGATATCGCCATCACTACTAGAAAGTCCTGCTGAAGGAGGAAGGGGGCTTAGTTCAGCCACCCATAGCTTGCAAATGTCAGTGTTCAAGAATTAGAAAGTTAAAGAGACATACAAACAGAGATGGTTAATTTAATTAAATTTTTAAGAACCACAAATCCAGTGGCTTTAGTGGGCAGCACTGGCTAACTTTTCTTTATCATTTGATATGATGTTCCTTACAACTTTTTTAGCTCTAAAATCTCTTTTAATGGAACTTACTGATGGTCTATTCTGAGTAATGCAGGGCTGAAAAGTGAATTTTTCAACTTTTTTTCTTACGTTTCAACAATTGGGTGTTTCAGCAACTCTCTCAGATACTGTTGGTCATAATGCTGAAAGATTCACATTTAAACTTTTTTTCGCGAATTTTGATTGAAGATAATGTGATTTTCAAAGAGCAGTGTCCTTGGGAATGCCAGAGGGGAAATGCCTTGGGAATTTGTATTAAATAATAATGCAATTTGACTAGAACTGAGTCCTTTTAGTTCATGCGCAGGTTCCTAAATGTGGAAGAAGTCCAATGGAAAGGGTTGATGTTAGATCCAGTTAGTGGTTGTACCAAACTTTGCAGGCTGAAGTAGCTCATCACCTTTTCCAGAATGATTTGTGTGGCTGTGAAGTCTGCCACAGTTAAGTTGTAAGAGAAAATGAATATAACACAGAACTTTTTACTAGTGATGTTGAAATTCTACAAACTTTTAGTTCAACATCAGCATGTTTTGAATGTATTGTAAGTATTTAATTTTTATCAGGGTGTTGTGGCTGGTGAATGATAGCAAAAATTAGCATTTTTTATTATTGTTACCTTCATTTTTAGTTTTTCCCAAATTAAGTAAACTGTAAACAACGGTACTGGCAATACAGAGGGTTCATTTTTGTCATCATTTACCAACCAAAACACCTTGGTAAAAATTACACAAAATACGTAAAAAATATGGTGATGTTGATGAGTAGGAATGTTTTAAAGGTCATGCACTCACCATGAAGCTAACAATAAGTCGGCTAACTATCTAGCAGTCTGCCGAAGCTTTGTAAATTATTATGATTTTGTTACTTTTCTTCAGTAGCCAGTCTTTAGACATTTTCTCCACCTTGACAGGCCCTAAAAATTTATTTTACAACGTTTTTTGCCGGAATTTTGTGAGAAGAGCAAGCTGTTGTTGTGCATATTAATTTAAATGTTGTTAACCTTAGTCGCTTTGAGGCAGAAAGAAGTAATTGCGCATCTGAAGATTTGTCACGCAAGGAAAAACAGATTTTGTTGACATCGCCATCATTAATGCTAGCAGCAATCTAAAGATAAGCATGTGTCGTTAATATCAGGAGTAATATAGGGAAACCCTACTAAGCGCAGTGTCAATTCATACCTACTGGTTGCACTAATGAAAGTTAAATTTAAACTTTCACAAAAGATAATTTGCTGGACAAAAAGTGGAATTAACTTCAAAGGAAAAACTCTTTTTCAGCTAAAGGAAAAGTAAGTTTTTTTTTTTTTTTACACCGTGACCATTACTCCCAGTATCATTGAGATGTTCATTTGTCATTGTTGAGTCAATGATTATAATGTCAGAAAAACATTTTTTGAAACTTTCACTGGAGCAGATTCTGAGTTTTCAAACAAATCTTGATCATTGATACCACTCTCATTTTCTCGAGGAAGTTGTTTTTGGTCATTTTGAGGTGATCATAGGGTCAATGTTTCTTTAACTCCAAAGTCTGACATCGTGATTTTTGCCTGGTTTGAGTTTTCATGGGTCGATGGTGGCGGCAATGGTTGATGACAGCATTACCTCTTTTTTTTCTTTGAAGACACCACGATCATGAACACCGTGGTATGAAACTGGCTTGCTCTGCTTTGAGTGCTGACTAAACTCTGCAGTCAGCAAGTTTGTGTCCTTTCACCGCAGCAACAGCACTACTCTTGAACGTTTTGTCAGTGTATTCCATCTCTTCTCACCAAAGGCTCAGAAACTTCCCGATCTCACGATTATGATTGTATGGCCGCTGGCGGGAAAAAGTAGGAAGGCTTGTGAAAATTGAGAGGAGAGGACCAGCATGCAACAGCGTCGAAATCGGCCGTCTCCTTAAAAATCGGGGCAATTTTTTGGTAAAGAATCATAATAAGGTCATAGCTATGAAACTTTTTTGGGGAAAAAGGATTTTTGAAATAGGAAGGCTAGTTCGAAAAGTGGGAAGACTAGAAACTTTCTGCACCCTCGCAGTTCACTCGGCCACAAACCTGATTCTTCTTTTTTCAAGAAAATCGATTCATGTGACAGCTTAATTGTTTCCAGTTTATTTTCCAGAGGAAATATTTCTTTGTCCGCTTGTTTTTTTTTTTTTTTTTTTTTTTTTTTTTTTTTTTTTTTTTTTTTTTAAATGCAATTTTTACTCACCTTATTTCCTCCTATCTTTTCAGCATGTTTCTGTGAAATATGAAGGGTCATGGTTCAGAGGAGTGGTAATGGACAGAAGACCAGATGGGCCAAGAGAATTATTTTCAGTGCTGTTGGTTGATGTTGGTGTTGAAATTAAAGACCTAACTGATGACTTGATTTATCCACTACCCCAAGAAACCCAAGCACATCAAATTCAGGCTTTCTTAATAGCTTTGCACGGGATTGAACCACTTTCAGTTGAAGTTGACATCAGCGTTGGCAAAACTGTCTTGGAGTAAGAGCATTCTCACCCTTCATATTGTTAACCTCTTGTTAGTTTATTCACTTAGAGAATCTTATCATTCCTTCACTGCTCACTTTTTTATTTTGAGAGACTGCAACGAAGCTCTCTCATTTTCCTTTCAATCTTTTAAGAGGCCGGCCGCTGATTTCCAGTAAGTGCCTCTTCAAAAATTGGTGTTTTTTAGTCCTTCTATGAGCTCTTGAGGTGGTCAATAAAATATGATTCCAATGAAAGTGTGTGATAAGAAAGACATGTTTCTCAAGCTCAGACCAATGTCTTTCATCAGCACCTTGTCAAGACTCAAAAGTTCCCCCGTTCCTCATTTTTTAAAGTCGAATTATTAAAAATCTGTATTACGCTGACCCAGCTTATAATGTAACAAACTGTTTCCTAAACCTACAGGTTAAATACCAGCTTGTAGTATTACAGAGTCACTATCTAAGGCCAACATGGCATTTTCCAAGCAATGTTGCTGATTTTGCTGTGTTTATTTCTAAGATAAAACAAAGATTTATCAATCCGCTAGCTGCATCAGCTTGCTTTGCTTGCCTCCGCACCTAGCCAGGGGTAGAGGTGTTCGATTATTTGAAAAATTGCATAATCGGTAATCGAAATATGTAATTAATCAGTCAAGCAACTAATCGATTTTTCCGGACTTTGCTGTAAATGGTTAGTTTGGCTGCTGGGAACTAAAATTCAGTAGTCACCAACACGTACTGAGATACATACATGTGAATATATGTTATTGTTATATACACTAATTGTGTTTTTTTTATTGTGTGTGTGTTCGATTTTCTTCAGATGGAGAACATCGTGAGTGGGTAGACAATTTCTTGAGCATCTAAATTACAAACCAACATTTTTTAGAGTCATAATCAGCTTCTAAGAATTTATTTGACTCATTTAAGCTGATTAATTGACTAATTTAAGCTGATGAATCGACTAATCGAATTTCTGATGAATCGTAAACTATTAATCGATTGGACGATTAATCGGAAGACTGTTCATCGATTACTTTAATCGATTATTAAGGGCTTGATTAATTGATTACCAATCGATAATTGGAACACCTCTACCAGGGGGTCCGCCCCCTGGACTGCCAATTACTCGCTTCGCGAGTGATTATGTAACTTCCAAGAGCAGATATTGAAAGTTTCGGACTTTTGTTATCATTTGGACATCAACAGCTTTCGTTTGCAACAAAAGTCAAGGAAATATGCCTGGCGGTTCCTCAGAATTGGACCGCGTTTAAGAGAAAGGCACCAAAGCCACATCAGTTATTGCCAAATTTAAATGGGCTATTTAATCCTTTTTAAGAGAAAGTTTCTGCAGATCCCTTTGAAAATGTCTAGGAATATGCCTCGTACAATGCAGAAAATTAACTGAAATTTGCCCATAAATCCGCACAACCGTTTTCGCGAAAAAATTAAATTGCCCTATTAAATTTGGCAATAGCTGATGTGGCTTGGTTCCTTTCTGCTGAACGCGGTCCAACTAAGGATCACAAGGGTTCGACCCTTGCAGTTTTATTTATATAGATTGACTTCAAGCAACAGCTCTATGCTATCCGTGCTGGGCTGATCGGAACGGACAGCTCTGACAGCTGAGAGCTCCATGGTATGAATGCACAGGATTTTTGTGATAAACTTGAATAAAAGCCTTAAAGGTATGAAATTGGTGTGAATCTGTGAGCTAGTAAGTAGAGACTGCTTTGCAGTATTGCCTTGATTTTTCTCGATTCAATAAATTTTACTTTGTTGTTTTATTTAGGGCCATTCCTGTCAAATCATTTAACTATAGTTTGTTTCACGTAAGCTGATACTTTTTATTCGGCATTAAAATCCGTAAATGGCAACGCATCAGTCCCGAACGCGGTGACCTGACCGCTCGCCGGCCACCCTCTTTTGTTCAGCGACGAGAGACCGGCAACCCGTCCATTGTGAGGGTAGGAACAATGGGCACCCTTCATCCCTCCTTAATGAGCCCTAGTACCCGGACCCAATTTTCTTTCTCGTTGAAAAATTAAACTTTTAGCGTGAAAATTCAGGTCCAGCGGGAAATTTTGATGAAAATGAACTAAAATTTCATCCGATTATCTTAATTTTCACCCGATATACGGCACGTGGGCTCATTAAGGAGGGATGAAGGGTTCCCAAATCGCGGTCAACCACAAATGCCGTATATCGGGTAAAAATTAAGATAATCGAATGAAATTTTAGTTCATTTTCATCAAAATTTCCCGCTGGACCTGAATTTTCACGCTAAAAGTTTAATTTTTCAACGAGAAAGAAAATTGGGTCCGGGTACTAGGGCTCATTAAGGAGGGATGAAGGGTGCCCATTGTTCCTACCCTCACAATGGACGGGTTGCCGGTCTCTCGTCGCTGAACAAAAGAGGGTGGCCGGCGAGCGGTCAGGTCACCGCGTTCGGGACTGATGCGTTGCCATTTACGGATTTTAATGCCGAATAAAGAGTATCAGCTTACGTGAAACAGACTATAGTAGTTGACTGTCTGTTAAGGTCCAACTAGAGGTTGGTGTGTCTTGTCAATTTACAACTACTGGTTGAGAGGCTGTTAACGGGCTGAGTTTCAACTGGTGCTTTTTCTGCCTGTTAGATTTCAACTAGGACTTCAGACAAAACATTCGTTCCGGTTCTTCGCGTTTCACTGGTTCACAAAAGAGCCTGATTTAAGTACCTGGGCTCGGTTTGCGGACCCCGCCACCCTCCTCTTTGCAAGGGTTGTTCTGTCGTCTCGTTCAACTGCTAATTGAATTTTTGGCAAGGGTTCTTAGACATTAGATACAACCTGATGTAGGATATGAGGGAACAAATCATGTTAATACACTATTTGGCAAGTATAGTCTATGGTCAGTAACTAGAGGTTGAAAATCAGTGACAAGACTCTCCTTTAGGTTGAACTGGAAGTTACCTTTAACTGGTAGTTCGTCAACTAGTAGTTGAGACCCGATTTGACAGGAATAGCCCCTAGTTTATTATTGTTACTTTTACAATGTTTGGTTTGAACAAGAAAAATTTGGTCAAGCTACCTCAAGTTGAAATATATCTAGAAGTTTGTCTCACTGTATACTGTCATTTGGACCATATTTCAGTGACCTGTGGAATAACTTACCATAAATATTGTAAGGAGATGTGTTGAATTGGTCATCCTCTAGTTAGGCTGCTGCATGATTCAGGAACTGACCGTAAAGTAAGGATGTTTAGAGTGAATTTCTGCCAAGGAAAGCGTTTCCTAGCTTTAAAAAACTCAAACAGCTGTTATGACTGAAAAAAGGAGCTTTTTGATGTAGTAATCACAGATAGCTCCTTTTTGGTCGGAGGCTCACAACATCATATGAGGCAACCCATGATTTCAACTAACATGAATCCAATATACCATGACTGCCATACAATTCACATTATGAAGAAACGATTTCGTGTAGAAAAATCCAGCAGTCAATTCCTCCTATCACAAACTCTGTCGTTGTGATATTTTTCCTTTTGAAATGGGGTGCAATTTTTGGAGACTTTGAAAATAATATTCCTTGCCAAAAGATGAAATGAAAAACAAAGAATTCTACTTCTCTAACTACGCACAGAGAATCTTTCTATGGATATGGTTTCGGTGAATCCATACCCCGGAGCTGGCGGCGTGCAACTCTTTTCGCAAGTCAGTTACCCTTGAGAACCTGGCAGGTATCAGGTATGGCATGCCTGTTAGTACTGGTTTATGGTGGATGGTTGGCTGTCGGGTGGATGCCTTTACCTGGCAGGAATCCCTTCAGGGCACACAAAGCGTCCTTAGTACCAGACTTGATGCTGAATTTCCAGACAGCTAGGGGTTTTTAGGGTGTCATGTTTACTAGTTAGTGCCTCTGTACTCCAAGTGGGGAACGGACTAACTGGACGTAATTGACCGGGAATCTCGCTGAAATAAATCCATGTCTCTGCAGGATACAGGCAGTTTTGGTCTCTTGCGACCAGTGAAAATTGGGTTCTTAAATCAAATATAATAATAATAAAAAAGAAAATAAAAATTTAAAATAAATTAAAAAATCAAATCAAATACAAAATTTAAAAAAAGTGAAAAATAGAGAAAATTAAAAAATCAAAGCACCTAAATAGTGAAAAGAAACTATAATTTTTAGTGTGTTCCGGAAATAAATAAAAAAACTACTTGTGCAACAGTCTCATTCTAAAGTATATAAGTAATGCAATCCGTCAAAACATTACCTATGGAACTGACGAAAATAATTTTTCCAGGTCTCATTTCAAGACATCTCATTATTTTAGTCTTGTCCCAGAACGACTGTGTTACCCACAATACCCCAATATTTATTCTCATCATTTCAAGGCAAATGGTTAAAAGAAGTCCGGAGAGGAGATGCTCTGGTATGCTTATTCCAGGATACCCATAACGTTAATTTGTAATGGTTTCAGGGTACTTAAATCCTGAAAATATACATGATAAATTTGTCAGAGAGAAGAAATCAAGTATCATTGCAATAGAAGTTTGCTTCTTCTTGTAAGAGTCAAGGATTTGAGACCCAATATATGTTATGTGTCTTTGGTACAATCACTGAATACCTTTTTAAGAAGGGTTTTTGAAAAGCAAGGCTATTATGTGCAGTATTTTCAGAAGTACCTAGTAAGGATGAAGCAGATCTGTGAAACTACTTTTGCCAGCATACTCCGAGATTTCTAATAAGCCCTGCGGGGCGATTATTGAAATGACACCGACTCTATGTTGCCGCTCACGACAAGACATAGCCCTATCTTAACCGTGCAATATATCGCAATTCGATGTCTTATCGGGCTGGTTTAAATTTCAATAATCGGCCCGCTGGTCGTTGAAGATTTGAACAACTAGTTTGCAAGAAGCATTATGTTGGCTCATACCATGCAACATGTTGTCACATTTTGGCTTTCAAAAGATTTTGAGATGCATCTATTGTATTAACTTTGCAACAGTTATAGGCATTTTTGCCCAACATATGGTATTTTTATAAACCTGTTGATCAATTTAAAAAACTAAGGTCCTTTAAAATTTGAAACTGTCAGTCTTTGTAAGTGCCTTGTATTAATTTTCTAGTTTTTTATTAGCGTAGGCAAAATCGCAACTGCAGCTTGCATGATTTTTTATAAACGTCAGTCAGGAGGGTGTTGAAAACATGATCTTTCTCACAAATCATTGAATTAAAAAAAGACCGGGACATTTTAGAAACCTGATAAAAAGATGTCCATTTTGCTGATATGATCAATTTTTACTTGGTAACTCTGCAAACAAGGTACTTACATCCCGGCTGGAGGTAGCCACCTCTACAGTAACAAGGGGACCTTACACTCATGCCTCCTCAAAGTCCATCGGCGTTCGGCCATATTTTAGTTCATGAAAATCCATTAGTCACGTCTTTGAGCGTTATTGCCAATGTCCCCCGGAAAAAGGTATAATTAACCCCTGAATTTCGGGGTGCGGTGGGCCGTGCGCATATGCTAGGTTTGTTTGCGTGAGCCTTCATCTGAGACATTGTGGTGTAGTGGCCAGCGGCGGCGACCAGCGCTTTGCAGGTCCGGGGTTAAAATCCCGACCGAACTCTCAATTTCATCCCTTGCTTTTGCCGATGCTTTCTCTATTAATTGATTTTTCAATATGTGCTACTTTTTAATTTTTTTTTTTTTTACTACTATCACTAACATGTCACTTTTTATACGAGTGGTTTTATTGTCCTCCTTCCTCTTTCAGGCAGCCTAAAAAGAATTGAAATTTATTGGTCTCATAATCGCGGAACATTTGAACAAGATACGAAGATAAACGCAATATGGACCGCGTTTAACAGGAAGGAACCAAGCCACATCAGCTATTGCCAATTGTAACCGGGCAATTTAATTTTTTACGAAAAA